>NC_049216.1:9775303-9790303 GCF_013347855.1 Anguilla anguilla
TGTTTTCTCATCTCTTAGCCTCGCTAAGCTAACTGACCTTTCTGTATATCTGCAGCAATGGGACACTACACGGCCGGACGCTGCTGTTTCCACTTTTTTAAAGGAAGAATTGCCAGAGCCAACATTGTGACCATCACGAAAATTCACCATGGCTGTCCTCATCCAGGATATGTGTAAGTCTCTTTGTGGAACTGTGAGTACGGTGTCTGTAATTTCTGAGGTATTTGAGTAGTATTTACGAAATTCCTTACCTGCCTCTCAACCCTCCACCTGCAGTGTTCAGACCGTCAAAGGAAGATTATTCTGCATGGACGCAAGCTTTGAAATGTAGACAGCTCTGGAAGACTGAGGTTTCCAGCAGAGGGCGCCTCAGTGTCATCGGGGTTATAGCCAAAAGTCTTCTCATCTGTTCGTGAAGTTTGTTTTATACGCTTGAGAGCATAGCGAATCCTCTTTGCTTATTCATGAATTGAATTGAATTTGTAACAATTTATAACAATAGGTGTGAAACGAAAAAGGAAAGAGTCAGCCTTATGTGGAAATGTAAACTGTGAAGGTATATTAAGACATAAATTCCATATTTCATATTTGTTTGGCATTGATCATATCAGCTCAGGACGGCACAAACGGCACGGCAAATTATGGGGAACTGACACTCTGTCAGTGTATGTTGGGGGTGGGCGGGGGGGTCTGCTTTATGTGTTAGGCTTATGCAGTGGCTCCAGTGTCTGCTGAACTGCTTCATTATCACATGCACTGCTGTACATCTAAGAAATAAAATGCATTTACATAAACAGACTCAAGCATGAAGTTAATAAAGGTAAAGTACAAAAGTTGAAATCCATTCTGAGCAACAGGAACTCACCCGATAGAGGTGTATGTGTCTGAGTGTGTGCTTCACTGTCCGTTCATGCGTAAATGTAAGTCTTGTATCTCACAAACATCCTTCTAGGTCTTAGGTATTCAGGAACCATGTGCTTAGACTTTGTTTGTTACCCCACCATACCACTCCCCCCACCCCTAAAAATAACCAATCAAGGGAGCTGTGCCATTGGCCAAGCCTTTCCATGTTTAATATGAATAATGTACAGTTAAGCAGAGAGAACGTGATAAATGAATACAGCAAAATAGATTATGAGTTGAAAACCGCATACATATTAAAAAAAGACAAAAATAGAGAGTAAATTATAGTCATATCCACCATTAAAAAGGATGGTTTTGTCTGGAAAGGTTCTGAGGAAGAAGGAATCCACACGAGGATGTCAGTGGCTCACGGATCCCTCACACTCTGGACCTGGGACACCTGTTACTATGGCAACCAGGTGGCCAGGTTCAGGGAGACGGTGCTGAGCTGAGACAATGTCTGCTTAGTGTGTTGCCATGGTTCCCCTCTGTGCTTCACACGTCTACAGTACAGTACAGTACAGCAGGGGCCCGGGAAACACCACCTGCACTGCCAGGAAGTCGTGTTACAGGCATGTGTGTGTGCCTGTATATGTGTGTATGTGTGCACGTGTCTGTATATGTCTGTGCATATTTGTGAGCGTGTCTGTATTTGAGTGTGCATACGTTTGAATGTGTGTCTGCATGTGTGTGTGTCTATGTGCATGTGTGTGTGCGAGAGTGCGTGTGTATCTGTGTGTGTGTGTGTGTGTGTGTGTGTTATAAGTTATGGGTAAGAGTATACCGGGAGTCCACTATCTCACAGGGATCTTTAGTTCCATTACATTTAAAAAAAGAAAACTAAAACATACATATATATATATATATATACACACAAACAGAGAGGTTAGCTGTCCCCATTCACTGACTCTGTGTCCCACTGTCCAAAATCTGCACATCTGTTTATTACTGTTATACTCACCATTATAACTATTATAACTATGTTCAATATCATCCTGCTCTGCACAACACCAGGTCAATTATTATCCTCTCGTCGAGCCATCCCGGGCTGCAAACACGTTAATGAACGCCTGAAACGTAATCATTAATTCACTAATGCTGAACTAACCTTTGTAGCCGCTCTGAAAGACAGACCAGGCAGTTAGCGTGATCTCGGTTTGCATAGACATACACGCGCGGGCGCACGGCGTTCCCCTGCGACGCTCGCTTTCACGCACGGCAAATTTGTAAAAAATAAAAATAAAAAAAATAAAAAAAACAAATATAAATAAACGGACTTCTTGAAAACGCAATCTTGCGAGACAGACTTGAGAAATTCAGACAGAACGGCGGGAACGAAGACTCCTCCGTGCCACCGCACGGAAATTTCCACACCTGCCGGTTTCCCTTTAACAAACGTTCAGCGCCACCTCTGCTCCGCCCGCTAGGCCCAAACTCCCACCTTCTGTTCACCTTCACGCTCTTCACCCTGAGACACAGGTGAACATGTGTGTGTGTGAGAGAGTAAGAGAAAGACAGAGAGATTGTGTGTGTGTGTGTGTGCGTGTGTGTGTGTGCGTGTGTATGTGTGAGTGAGAAAGACAGAGAGATTGTGTGTGTGTGTGTGTGCGTGTGTATGTTTGTGAGTGAGAGAGAAAGAGAAAGACAGAGAGATTGTGTGTGTGTGTGTGTGTGCGTATGTGTGTGAGTGAGAGAGAAAGAGAAAGACAGAGAGATTGTGTGTGTGTGTGTGTGTGTGTGTGTGCGTATGTGTGTGAGTAAGAGAGAAAGAGAAAGATTGTGTGTGTGTGTGTGTGTATGCCTGTGAGTGAGACAGAGAAAGACAGAGAGATTGTGTGTGTGTGTGTGTGTGCGTATGTGTGTTAGTGAGAGAGAAAGAGAAAGACAGAGAGATTGTGTGTGTGTGTGTGTGCCTGTGAGTGAGACAGAGAAAGACAGAGAGATTGTGTGTGTGTGTGTATGCCTGTGAGTGAGACAGAGAAAGACAGAGAGATTGTGTGTGTGTGTGTGTGTGCGTATGTGTGTTAGTGAGAGAGAAAGAGAAAGACAGAGAGATTGTGTGTGTGTGTGTATGCCTGTGAGTGAGACAGAGAAAGACAGAGAGATTGTGTGTGTGTGTGTATGCCTGTGAGTGAGACAGAGAAAGACAGAGAGATTGTGTGTGTATGTGTGTGTGCGTATGTGTGTGAGTAAGAGAGAAAGAGAAAGATTGTGTGTGTGTGTGTGTGTGTGTGTATGCCTGTGAGTGAGACAGAGAAAGACAGAGAGATTGTGTGTGTGTGTATGCCTGTGAGTGAGACAGAGAAAGACAGAGAGATTGTGCGTGTGTGTGTATGCCTGTGAGTGAGACAGAGAAAGACAGAGAGATTGTGTGTGTATGTGTGTGTGTGCTCTAACAGTCCTCTCTGTATGTATCTAAAAGATAGAGCAGCATCTCAATATCAATATCGCCCTTGTTTACAGCATCTCAATATCATTACATTAACTTCACACACAGAAGAGAAAACAGTCCCTTTTTGTCAAACACACTGTGTGTGTGTGTGTGTGTGTGCTTGTTCATGTGTGTGTGTGTGTGTGTGCATTTGTGTGTGTGCACGTGTGTAGTGCAAGGAGATCAGCACAAGGGCTCAAAAGATTTTCCCTTTCTTCTTGTTCTTTTCCATGGTCCTGGCAGGAGAGGAAGAGAGAGAGAGAGAGAGTCCATTAGATATGTGCGCATGATGGGCAGGAGTGCTTATATCTAACAACAAAATCTTGTTTGTATGAAAACTTTTAATGTGATAATGTTAATGAAACATTAGTTAATACTGTTAATACCTTGTTAATTAGCATATATATGAAATATGCAAATACAGGCTGAGCATATACCTTGCACTACAGAGTGAGGTAACAAAAAAGAGCAAAAAACTCATTAACCCTCCCTCAATTCACAAGTTACAGACCACACCATCAAATGAATGGCAGCTGTATGTTAAAGTTTTTCTCGATCGCTTACACACTATAACTGGACCTATTAACTAAACATCCCAAACCATGATGCCATCTACCAAAAGACACACCAATTTCCCAAAACTATAAACACTACTCCCCTGTTTTCACACATGATTCAGATGTGTTGAACTTGTGAACTGTGAAAAACTCTACACACAAATCCCTTAATATATCAGTGGCTGCACCATGTGCTCATTTAGAAAGCACTGGCATTCAATATCATTAACTCAAGTCATCACAGCTCAAACACAATTAACACACAATTCCCGAGGTGGAAACACTAAGAGTCAAAATAGTTCAGACACCAATCAGAACCTCAGGATAGATAGATAAAAGGCCCATGGGCCAGTTCACTTGTTTTGGAACAATGGATCCACAAAGACCTGAAGGTAGAGGAAGAGGACACAGGAGAGGAGGAGGAGGAGGAGGAGGAAGAAGAGGAAGGGCAAGGGCAAGGAGACAAATAGTTTCTGGAACAGGTTGAGGACGAAACAGGCCTATTGTGTTCCTTTTGAAAGGAACTCCGATAGAGTCAAAGACCAGCACTTGGAATATGTGCAAGTATGGTTTTTCATACTGTATCAAGTATTTGAATACAGTTATGTATTACAGTAGTATATACTGTAGTACAGGCTATATGATCGCCTACTTTTGTGTACTATAGCAATATGTTTCAGAGTAGTCATTACTTTACTGAGTTTCATCTCTTTTTTAGAGAATTTTTGATATTGATGCCAGAGACACTCCTCACGAACTCATATATCACGTATACCGACTAGACCAGAGGGAGCCAGCACAACCAGAGCAGCCATGCTACGTTGTCATTTGGGACTATGTCAGTTTCCACGGGGCTGCTCTAGTTCATGACTGATTCACAAACAACCCAAGATTCAGCAACATCTTTCTACCTGCATATTCTCCCTTCCTAAACCCCATAGAGGATTTTTTTTCGGCATGGCGGTGGAAGGTCTATGACCGAGACCCCTACATCCGTGTTCACCTCCTCCAGGCCATGGAGGAGGCTTGTTTAGATATTACAGTTGAGGCTTGCCAGGGGTGGATAAGGCATGCAAGGGGTTTTTTCCCCCTGTTGCCTGGCTGGGGCTAATATTGCCAGGAGGACGGGAATGACCCCCAGTGCAGAAGGGAACAGGCGTGCAGTGAAACCTCTCGATCGAGGCGTCCCGGTTAAACTGTCGAAAAGCGGGCCGCCGCTTCCCGAGGCGAAACCACCACGGTATTGGCGGAAACCGAGGCGGAGGGCGAGGTCGAGAATGCTGTCGAGGTAGCCGCCCGTGTCTCGCCAGCGGGGCGGACAAACAGAGCACAGGACCTCTCTGTGCAGCGAGAAGGCCTGAGCAAGCTAACTCTGCGCGGGTGAGCCCTTCGGATCTGGCCGGGGCTTCGGGGCGAATTTCGACATGGCCGTCGAGACGATCGGTAATTCGGACAGGGGGCCGACTGAGCGTTGGAAGGACAGGCTCAGCCAAATCTGCATGTTTGCCGGCCAGGATCTGGCATTCCTGGCGTCAGGAACGTTTACTGGGGGGGGAGGCTGCGCGGCGGCCCGAGAAGCTGGCATGGCGGCGCCAGCGGCGATAACAGGAGGGCTCTGTCGGAGAGCGGGCAGTACTGACTGGAAGAGGCTGCTGGGGGGCAGGCAGTACTGACTGGAAGAGGCTGCTGGGGGGCAGGCAGTACTGACTGGAAGAGGCTGCTGGGGGGCAGGCAGTACTGACTGGAAGAGGCTGCTGGGGGGCGGGCAGTACTGACTGGAAGAGGCTGCTGGGGGGCGGGCAGTACTGACTGGAAGAGGCTGCTGGGAGCGGGCAGTACTGACTGGAAGAGGCTGCTGGGGGGCGGGCAGTACTGACTGGAAGAGGCTGCTGGGGGGCGGGCAGTACTGACTGGAAGAGGCTGCTGGGGGGCGGGCAGTACTGACTGGAAGAGGCTGCTGGGGGGCGGGCAGTACTGACTGGAAGAGGCTGCTGGGGGGCGGGCAGTACTGACTGGAAGAGGCTGCTGGGGGGCGGGCAGTACTGACTGGAAGAGGCTGCTGGGGGGCGGGCAGTACTGACTGGAAGAGGCTGCTGGGGGGCGGGCAGTACTGACTGGAAGAGGCTGCTGGGGGGCGGGCAGTACTGACTGGAAGAGGCTGCTGGGGGGCGGGCAGTACTGACTGGAAGAGGCTGCTGGGGGGCGGGCAGTACTGACTGGAAGAGGCTGCTGGGGGGCGGGCAGTACTGACTGGAAGAGGCTGCTGGGGGGCGGGCAGTACTGACTGGAAGAGGCTGCTGGGGGGCGGGCAGTACTGACTGGAAGAGGCTGCTGGGGGGCGGGCAGTACTGACTGGAAGAGGCTGCTGGGGGGCGGGCAGTACTGACTGGAAGAGGCTGCTGGGGGGCGGGCAGTACTGACTGGAAGAGGCTGCTGGGAGCGGGCAGTACTGACTGGAAGAGGCTGCTGGGGGGCAGGCAGTACTGACTGGAAGAGGCTGCTGGGGGGCGGGCAGTACTGACTGGAAGAGGCTGCTGGGGGGCGGGCAGTATGTCAGGGCGGGAAACGGGCATCGCGGTGCCAGCAGGCTCTTTTATGGCGGGGATGAACGCGGCATTGATTAAAGGGTTTTACTCATGGGCATGTTGCTCACGGACCGAACTGAAAAACATTTAACAATATTTAGGTGTGTGTGTGTGTGTATGTGTACGTGTGTGTGTGTGTGCGTGCGTGCGTGTGTGTGTGTGTGTGCACGTGTGTGTGTGTGTATGTGTGTGTGTGTATGTGTACGTGTGTGTGTGTGTGTGCGTGCGTGCGTGTGTGCGTGCGTGTGTGTGTGCGTGTGTGTGCACGTGTCTCACTTTGAGGCTTCCAGTTTCTGTTGCTCTAGTATGCGCTGCTGTGCCTCCCAGTTGGATCTCTCCTCCTCAAACAGCTTCCTCTTCTCCTCCAGCTCCTTGTACTGCGCCTCCAGAGTCTTCTTCATCTGCTCATGACGCCTCTCCAACTGAGGAAGAGGAGAAACTGTCACTCACATGCTCTCACTCACACATTCACACACCCACAAGCACATACGCATGCGCACATGCAAACATGCACACTCACAAACATGCACACACACACACACACACACAAACACACACGCACACACACCTCTGCTTCAGAATCCTTCAGTTTTTGCTTCTTCTCCTTGACCTTCATCTCAAACACCTGCTCCATCTCCGTCTCCATCTTCTTCATCTTCATCACATGTTCCCGCCTCTCCTCCTCCATCTGCGCCAGCGGGCTCCTGTGGGCGGGACAGAGAAGGACCGTTTGAAACCCAACACACGATATTCATGTGACACTTACACATTTCATACAAAACACGGTCGGTCACAACACGCAGTCAATATGAACTACAGTCACGTTCAAAATAAGAGACAGTGTTTTGCTTGGTTTATGAATGAACATGTTCGCTCCAGGCTATCTCCTGGGCCCTGGTATGTGTGTGTCCGGCACGCGATTGGTTGGCTCGTACTTGGTCAGCTGACCCCTGGCCTTGGTTATGTCCACTCCGTTGCAAGTGACCGCGGCCAGCTTCCTGCTGCGGTAGTTTTCGTAGTGAACATTGTTAGTCATGTCCTTCAGGTCCTGCATGTGGGTCCTGAGGAGGAGAGAGAGATAGAGTGAGAGGGAAGGAGAGAGAGAGAGACGACAGACGACAGCTCTATACAATTAACTAGAGTCAACCAAATTATAGAAAAACATAAAGAAAATGACATCACCTATTGAGACACACAAACAAAAACAAAGGAAAGGACAGTGCTATCGGGCCCTAAAAAGAGAGTACACTGTGGCAGATAACCTGACCACAGTGAAAGAAACAAAAACGTAAAAGTGGGATTGGCTGTTGGGCTGTCACCTGATCAGCATGTTCCTCAAGATGGTGAAGTCACAGTGTTCTCCATTCTCCACTGAAACAGGAAGAGGGAGATGGAGCACGTTAGGGAGGGGCTCTCCGTAATGTGGGAGGGGCACACAGAACACTGACACACAGGTCACATGGGATTCTGGAAAAGGACCCATATGACATCATCCGGGGGGGGGGGGGGGGGGGGGGGGTTCGATGGGGGGGTTGTTGTGTCCTGGACGCACTGTCGTCCGCCACAGCGTGCCAACTCCACCGGGGTGTGTCCGTCTCTGTGTGTCAGATACTCCTACCTGCAGACAGGTGTGTGTCTGTGCCCAGGTGTCTACGAGGAGGGCCCAGGGAGAGAGAGCTCCTTCCTGGCCCCTCTCACTTCTCCTCCTAACTGACTACTGCAGCTCAGAATGGTGGCAACAAGCGGTGGAGAAGGAAAGGGAGCATAGGGAGGGTAGGGCCATGGGGTCAAAGGTCGCCAGGTGGCTGGTGGAGTCTGCGACACAACGGGATGGCGGCTACAAATACGCTGGATAATGTGAGTGGGTGTGTGTGTGTGTGTGTGTGTGTGCGTATACCTAAGTGGGTGTATGTGTCAGTAGGCCTGTGTGTGTGTGTTTGAGTGCATGTGTGTGTGCATGTGTGTGACAGAAAAGAGCACGCCTGGCTTTAACAGTGTCATCGCCTCTAGCCACTCCTACATCCTACGGTGATGACACTGTCTTAGCTCGGCTCTGTAGTCATGGAAACTGTGGAACAGATGTCATCTGCTTCGGTGCGCAAGCCTGGATAATAATACGCTCAGCGAGACGCGAATCAGCGTGAAATATGCCTGAAGTGCTCAGCCCCCAATGACTCACTGCGGCGCTACAGTGCCCCCACCTGTACTCACAGTGTAACTGCAGGCCAAAGCTGTGAGCCAGCACAACTGGAACCATAATACAGACTCCATGTAACCAACCTCACACAGAGGGGTGTGAGTGTGTCTGCATGTGTGTGTGTATACATGTGTGTGTGTGAGTGTGTGTGTGTGTGCGTGTGTGTTTGTGTGTGTGTGTGTGCATGCAGTGAGAATATTAGTGTATATGCACTCATGGAGTTGTGTGCAGAAGCACTACTGTGTTTAGGGCAGGTTTGTAGTGAAACCTGGCAGTATGGAGCATGCAGTACTAGAAGAGATGACACAGGTTGAAAATCAGGGCAGGACAGGACCTGAAAAATGACCTATAATGTGCATGTATATCCGTGTCTGAAGCACCTTCTCTTCAGACCTTTGACCTTTGACCTACCGTCATGGCAAAGAAATGTGAAAAGCGGGAAGAAAAACTGAGGGAGGGGGAAGAAAAGCAAGAATTTTTTTGTTACCAAAAATGCCCTCTGTACCATCGGTCATGAGGTGAAAAAAAATAAAACGAAAACAAGAGAAAAAGGAATGTAAAAGATTGACAAACTTATGTTCAATCATCAGAACAACAATTAAAAAATAAAAAGCAGTCCTTCAAAGTAAAGTGGGAAAAAAGGCTGGAGAGAGGGTGCCGGAAACATCAAAGAACTACAATACCCATAATGCACCCTGTACCCCTTTTCCAGAATCCCTCTGTCACAAACTCTATGTGGTGGTGGGGCTATGCAGAGTACAATCACTACAACTCATTCACAGACGTTAAAGCTCCACCCAGCCCTATTACATTCCCCCTCCCTTCCTATAACCCCTCCAGCTCACACTCAAGCTCCGCCTACCTTCTGCCACACCCCAGGGGTACTGACGACCTCTGACCTTCCGCCCGTTCACCTCAATCACCACGTTGCTGCCGACCACCGCCAGGGGCATTTTCTCCTGTTGGGGGAGGGGGGGGGTTGTGTTCACCCTCGTCACACAATGACATCAGCACTGTGTTTGTGTGTGTGTGAGTGTGTGTGTGTGAGTGTGTGCGTGTGTGTGTGAGTGTGCGTGTGTGAGTGTGAGTGCGTGCACGCATGCGTCAGTGCGTGTGCTTTACCTTGATTTTGCGGATCAGCTTGTTGTCCTCATCGTCCTCCACATCAGGAAACTCATAGATCTTAATCTGGTGCTCCTGGATCTCCTTCATTATCTGAGAGGAAGAGAGATACACTGGCAATACATTTAAAAAAAACAAACACAAACACACACACACACATTCAGTCACACACACACTCTCTCACACATGCACTAGCTCAAACACACACACACACTCACCTGTTTTTTGAAGAGCTGGCACTCCTCGGGGGTGAGGGTGTCGGCCTTGGCGATGAGGGGGATGACGTTGACCTTGTCGTGCAGACGCTTCATGAACTCGATGTCCAGCGGCTTCAGCCTGGAAGTACGTTCACATTCATTCAAATTAATTACCCACAATTCCCCACAACTGCACTACAGCATTCGCGTGTGTGTATGTGATGCACACGTGCATGCGTATGTACATACCATTTAATCTTCTCGGGCACGTGTCCTTGACCTGAGTGCACTGGCACATTTGTGTACATGCATACATGTAGCCAACAGGCATATACAGAATTACTGGCACCCTTAGTAATAAAAGATAAGCAAAAAAGGCTATGACATACACACACTCACACACACACACACACGCACTCTCTCTCTCACACACAGATGCAATCTAATTAAGGTATATTTCCATTCTTACTTTACTTTTTTAAGTACACCTAAGTCTTTAGGGACTAAGTGGACATCCATGACTTCCGGTTTCATGGGGGTATATTTTCAGGTGACATCCAGGCCAAACTCTCTTAATCCTCCATCAACATGGAGAAGATACACAAATGAAATGAGGCCTGCACACAACTCCAAACACACGTTGAGATTTACCCACAACTGCTCAGCACTGTGAATGCAATTTTTACTTCCCCCCAGGCCTAAGCGAAACATAAGTGAAGTATCTGGCAAGTCATCTAATAAAAGCACATATGGGCCACAGCTTCTGTAATACCTTCGATTCAGGAGAGCGCATGCACACACCTCTCCTCCTCGGTTACCACTGTTACCGCATGCTGCTGTCTGCAAGTCAGGCTCACACAGAAACGAGTGGGTGGAAGGCGGCTGAAAAGGTGGACCTGCGAGCATGTGGTTGACCAGCAGGTGTCGCCGGCGCGCGGTGAGACGCTATCATCCCAGCCATCGTGCTATCAACTCCTCCCTCGCTAGGTGATGCTAGTGTGAACCGTTGACCGCGGGGCCTACTCACAGACTATTACACTGCCTTAACAAGACGAAGCACACAGCAAACCCCTGACTGTTTGCGGGCTCTGAGCACTTCTGGGGTTGACTGTGCAATCAACAGCAGAGAGCAGAGTAACAATCAAACCCAGCAGTGCCTGTGGCTCTCCAGGACCAGGGCTGCTGACCCCTGGGTCAAAACAACAACAGGTGCCTCACAGGAAGTGCTCAAGAGCTTTAACGTTTTCCACATTTGCCAAAAATGCCTTTAAACAAAAGCACTAAGTGGTTCTGCATACAAATTCTGTTTGAGGAAGGTCAGGCTGCTTGACTTGAAACAATGACGCGGTCTCTGTTTTATTTTTATTTTTTGCTCACAGTGGTAATTGATTGAGTGGTAATTGAACAAACATGACATGAAAAACCTCCAAAGGATTGTGGGTAAATATGCCCTGCAGCAGCTTGCCTGTGAGTGATTGGCTGGGTGAAAAGTGAGGCTTCTGCTTTGTTTGGCTAAATCAGTTAATGAGAGCTAATGGTGAGATCTGATCACATTCCCCATAGAGCACCAAGCTCACTCTCATACCAATTATATAACCCGCCGGCAGTATGAATCACACACACATGCATGCATGTACACACACACACACTACTCTACCCAGCTCCCAGCTTATATAACACTCAGTAATGACACCAATTCTCACACAAAGACAGCTCTATGGTAATGTCTAACCTTGAAAATGTGTGTATGTACTTGCACACATTTGCATGAGTATATGTGTGCACATCTGCGTATGTGTTTGTAAGTGTACATGAATCTTACGTGTGTGTTTGTTTATGCGCATCTCTGCGTGATGGAGACATGCTAGCGAACGTGAAAATGAATTTTCTAGGCTGTAGTACTCACCCGTGGCCAGAGGGGGCGATGAAGTACAGGCAGCAGTGCACCCTGTTATCGGGCATCAGCCTACGGTTCACCCTGGACTCTGCATTCAGGAAGTCCTCACACTTACTGTCAATGAAGTTAATGACAGGCTGCCAGCTATGGAGAGAGAGAGAGAGAGTTGGGGGGGAGAGAGAGAGAGAGAAAGAGAGAGAGAGAGAGAGATGCAGACAGAGTAATAAAAGAATTTAGCCTTATTTTAACATTCATTTATATCTTCTGAGTGATAAATGGAGCTATTGTTGAAACATTACAAATGCAGAAGAAATCAAACATATGCATTCATGTAGGAGCCTAAATGCAGTTTGTTGATAAATGATCTGACTAATTAGCACAATATAATTTAAGTTCAACCTAAGGCTTCACTGAATGGAAACCTACATTTCTTAGTCAAAAAACCTGCTCTGCACGGATTAATGGAATTTTGGAATACGGAACCTTTTAACGGATGTCTCGGTGGTTTGGGAATTGAGCTGTAGTAAAAAAAAAAAAAGGAGGACGAAAAAACTGTAAGTCGTAGGCCTATCTTTGCATTTCTTTTCCGCGGATTGCTGATTAAAGCTAGCCTACAAGGACAGCAGTGCGGTGTGTGGTGAAGCTGTCTGAGCAACAAACTATTCGGCCGAATAAAAAAGTGGAACGCATTTTACGTGTAAAGCTCGTTCTAGCTACAGTGCTTTGTGACATTTTTACAAATTAAGTGCGGAAACTTTCGCTCTCCATGGATAAACCAGTGAAAAACGGATAATAAAAATGACTGAGAAGGCTGTAGAAGAACACAGGTCTAGACGAATCCAGGCACGCAGTTCCAAACTAGGCCAGCTAACTAACATGGTGAAGCACATTGAGCAATTAATGGAAGACGATGCAAATGTCGTTAGAAATAAATTGCGTGTTGACTTTAGTGATTTGCAAAAATAATTTTCCGAAATAAATCGTGCTTTGCAAGGATTTATGGCTGAGGATGAATTTTTGGAGGATCAGAAGAATTGGTTTGATCCTAAAAATAATTCAATGGATGATTTCTTCTGGAAATGTGAGGCATGGATGAAAGAGGCCATGAAACGCACCGAACAGGCTAAAGTGTGTGGTGAAGAAGTAATGCCCGCAGATAGTAGGTCCACACTAATATCAAAATCCGTCATTAAATGCCAAAGTAGACCTGGATCACAATGTAGAAGCATGGTGTCAACAACATCTTCCTCAGTCAGAATAAAGGAAGAAATGGAGCGTGCATCATTAAAGGCAAAGGCTGCAGTTTTAAAGGAGAAGTTGGCCATAGAAAAAGAAGAAGCAGATTGGTATGCACAGAAAAGATGCAGAGAGGTACAGCTTGAGGCCGAACAAAAAAGAAGAGAAGCTGAAATAAAGGCTAAAAAAGAAATGCATGCAATGCAGACTGCTCTTGCTGAGTCAGATGCAAAAATGGAAGTTTTGCAAAAGTATGAATACACTCGAGTGGACATGAGCATTGAAGTTAAGGGTGAATTTGTGGCACCTCTCCTCAAACAGGATGGCGAAACAAGAGTAGAAGCCGCCTTTCAACCACGACCGATACACCAAAGAGGCTCACCCACTCACCCAATTCAACTACCATCACAGCACGCCTCACCTACACCCAATGAACTCAATGTTCAACCAGAAATGCCTCAAAGAACCTTGCCTGTGTCGAGCATGGAATTCAATGACGTGTCTGTTCGTGATAGTCCATGCAAGGCCATTACTCAGCACGCCAATGTCACCGCATCTTGTTGCGAACAATGGGAAATGAATCTGTCGTGACCACTTGCATGGTGACCGGACTGGAAATCAGTAGCCTGGATGGCAACCAGTTTATTGAACTTCCAGAGGTGTTCTCACAGAATACCATCCCTGTAACCAAAGGTAATATCCCCTGTCAAGAGGATGTTAATGGTTGACCAGTCTTTGCACAGCTACATCACTTTGCGGACGCGAGTGAAGACGCCTATGGAACAACAAGCTACCTACTGCTGCGCAATGAAATCGGGGAAGCTCAGTCCACCCTGATGATGGCAAAGGTAAGGGTCGCACCCTTGAAGACTCCAACCATACCAAGAATGGAACTGACTGTGGCCACGGTTGCAATCAAAATGGACAAGCTTCTGAAGAAAGAGCTTGAACTGGAACTTAATGACTCAGTCTTTTGGACGGATAGCACGACTGTGCTAAAATACTTGAGAAGTGAAAGCACAAGATTCAAGACTTTCGTTGCCAATAGAACTTCAACAATCCTGGAGCACTCTCAGACTTCACAGTGGGGGGCGACGTAGCGACGTTCGAACCCCGCCCTGGATGTGTCGAAGTGTCCCTGAGCAAGACACCTAACCCCTAACTGCTCTGGTGAATGAGAGGCATCAATTGTAAAGCGCTTTGGATAAAAGCGCTATATAAATGCAGTCCATTTACCATTTACCAGGTACGTCAATACCACTCTGAATCCCGCTGATCATGTCTCGAGAGGACAGACTGTCGAAGCATTCTGGAAAAATGAAAGCTGGCTTTCAGGACCAGGTTTCTTGCTCCGCCCACAAGACCTGTGGCCCAAGAATCCAGATCCTGGAATGCTGGACATCGATGACCCAGAGGTCAAAAAGGTTGCTCAAGTATATGTCATACAGGCACAAGAGCCCAAAGATCCAACGGATCAGTTGATGAATCACTACTCATCCTGGATGAGGCTGTCGCCTGGTTTCTGAAATTAAACGATTTGCTCAGGGAACTGAAACTAAGCACATTAAACAGAGAAAGCAAAGACGAGACAAAACAGGAAACAGAAAACAAAATGAACCAATTCAAGAAAGCTTTCAAAGGAACATACCTAACCTGTGAATATCTGACCAAAGCAGAAACAGAAATCGTGAAATACTGTCAAAAACAAAGATTCGAAGAAGACTTGGCAATGCTAAAGGAGCATCAAAGGGTGAAGAAAACTAGCTCACTCCATAAGTTGAGTCATTTCCAGTTAGTAAAATCCAGGTAGAGAGTGGAGCCACACGGTTTTTTGACCTCTCTCTCTCTTTCCCTCTCTCATTTTGATAATTCTCT
>NC_049216.1:9800303-9845303 GCF_013347855.1 Anguilla anguilla
CGCACACACACTACACATGAACTCAACACAATACACGCACACACACGGAAACACATGCACGCACAGGGACACACACAGAGGCACGGACATGCACGTGCACACAATACACATGGACTCAACACAATACACGCACACACAGAAACACATGCACGCACAGGGACACACACACACATGCAATACACATGTAAACACACACATGTATGCACATGGAAACACACATACATACATACACACACAGACACACACACGCATGTGCACTTGCTTCATGCCAGGTCAAATCAGATCTCTCCTGATGTCTCCATGTGATTACATAACTTCTCTCTGACATTTCTCTTATGATTCTATCACCTAAGGCTGAGGACATCACAGATAAGTCAGTGCATGTGCGTGTGTGCGTGTGACTGGGTGTCTGTGAGTGAGCATGTCTTTGTGTGGCGTATCTGCATGTGTGAGTCTCTGTACGTACATATGAATATGTATGTGTCTAATTATTATTCCTCTTTAAAGACGCACGGTGACACACAGCACACACAAAACAGCTGATCTGCCACTGTCACCCCACAATACTCAACTTCTATAATCTTTAATCTATCACCAGCTCACTATCACCATAATTCAAAACCTATCCTCAGCTTCTTAAACAAACGTGCATTCACTGTTTCTTTGTACACTTCTCTGTAATATTGTAAGCTATATTATATAAAACTGCATAACAAGGCACTCGTGAAAATTGCGACGTGGAAGATGTCTGTTCGGTAGATAATAAATATAAAAAGAAGATCTAGGATAGCAGAAAACCATTAAGGAAACTGATCCAGTTCCTAAATATGGGATATAGTACACGCGGTTTCCCACTCATACCAGGAGAGAACGGCAACGGAAGACAGACAGCTGCGGTACAGGGCAACATCGCAACCGCTTAAAACTATTTGCCACCACTTAAAACAATTTCCTGTGGGAACATTTAGACACGTGTGCAGTATATTTAGTTTCCACTCTGTGAAGCCTCAAACATCACACGTCTGAAACCCAGCAAAAACAACAACAGGAATAACGAATCTGTTAAATCTTCATGGTAAAGACATATAGCTGCATATTTTTGTAAATCCACAGTGAAGGGTGGGAAGCTCGTGGGTAAAACGTTTTACCCATGATCTTGCAGCGATTATGTATGACGTCATGCGTAGCCCAACTGGAATGCGTGCAATCAGGGGTTGATTGACGTTATATCATAGATTGAGAAAGCGTAAAAGATTACGTCATCAGAAATATGTCACTGGCACTAACATTCGTGTCGCTTTAGAGCGGCTAATACTAATATTAGTTCTAATGCAACTACAATAGAGCTTAGAATAACATTCATCCTGACAGATGCAATATGTTGTTATAGTCGCTCACACAAAGGGGGCCATATGGCCTTGGGATTGTGGCGCCCCGTGCATTTGTATGCGCAGTCTCCATTCAGCTGTTACTTCTTAATTTACACTCCCTTGCATGCAACATTTTGTCCGCGCCAGCCAACTGCACACACTGCACCGTCACTGAAATGGTCGAATACCAGAGGCAATGTGCAAAAAAAAAAAAAAACACAGGCTATATCTAGATTTCTATGGCTCATATTCAAAATAGCCGATTACTTTCCATATGTACATCACGTGACCGACAATCAAAGCCAGCAGCCGACAGTCCTGTCCAAGGGCAGCAAGTTTTTCATGCCTTTGTGTATAAGATGTTGACGCAAATAGCATATGTGTCTAACTGGATTGGTCCGGAATAGGGCCTATATTCGAATGAGCATCACAGCCCCTTCACCGGAGAGTACACTGTCCTCATCCACACAATGGATGCGCCCGGCCAAGGAGTAGCGGAACAAGACTGTCCCGCACCGACAAGCCCATCCCCCGCGCTGTCTCAAATCGTACATTATCACAGTCAATCCAGGACACACATTCTCCTCACATGCAAGAATGCGAAAAGCATAGACACCTTCTATTTACACTGACGTTCCCTGGTGACATGGTTTATTGTACAACCATATGTTTCGTTGTAAGGATACTCTGATAGGCTACACATGATCCACAGAAGTATTAATTTGAAGAGTAGCCCGACTGGTACTTACTGCTATGCTGGGAACTGCAGAATCTGGTCTCTCGATCATTTTACTCTGGCGGTAGTTGCACAGAAACCGAACAAATCAGACATAAAATACGAGCAATTGTGCGAAAATAAAAATGTACAGTAGCTTTTAACAAAACTGTGCTGTGCTCTTGAAGCGACGCGATGTAGTCTACACTTTGCCTCAAAAACTTAAACAGGACGAACGACTGCCTCCCGAGTCAAATGAATGAAATCGAACCGTGAATACTCAGGTAAACTACCACAACGGCTCAGCGAATGCGGTTTCTGGAATTAAAAAACTGTAGTCGCAATCTTGAAAGGCGATCGTCCCCTCCCTTGTAACCACATGCTGATTGGTCAATGGCAGCTGTATTCGTGTTGACTTTGTGACGTTTCTGCAGATAGACCCGCCTCCCGAATTCGATTGGTTTAATGAAAGATACCATAAAATTGCATTGTGGTTATTGAAGTTTGTTTTTAAAGTTTCGAGGCTTTGTCACCATTATACAGTTTCTCACTTGTTTATACTCTGGAATGGAACATAATGAGCAAAACCAAATAAGCATGTGCAAAAAATAAATGCACTTCTTCAAAATAAAAGTACATTTTGCTTGTTTTACAGAAATTTCATTTTACCCTTTTTTCAAAACATGTCACACAATTATCAATAGGTACAATCTTTTCAAAGGAAATCTCTCGTATTCACATAGAAAATTCTGGTCAAAAATAATACATTTGAATTATGAATTTATCACATTTGTCCTCACAGCTAGTGCATTAACACTAGTTGCATTAATTGTAATTTCAAAAATCCAGGATAGGACAAAGCAAGTGGGCTACTTCGTACCGTTTCATGGTAAGTCAGAGTGCAAGAAGTGCGGCACCCATATATCCAAGTACTCTTCTATGACATTATTTAAGCACCGTATGATGTCATTCGTATCAAAGAAGCAACCATGAGTAGCCTTCCTGCTAACTCACTAATCAGGTACAGGACTTCTAGAGTAATGATTTGTATAGCTGTGCGTGAAATAAGGCTTTGAAGGTTTAGTTCCTCTTTGTGGTAAATTTGCAGACGGGCCAGTGCAGTCCCGTACATTGTTATTTGAGACAATAGCAGTTTCCATCTGGTTTTTCTGGTCTGATGAAAGTCACCAGTGCCCTTCCTTCCAGGGAATCAAACCTGCAACCTCTTGCTTAGAAGGCCAGTTCTCCAACCATGATGTTACACAGCCACCCGACACATGAAATTACACACCACGTTTGCGGCAAGAAAACCAAAAACCGAAGATAACTGGACATACCATACAAAAGCATTGTCAGTTTACAGCACCAGGCATGCAGTTGAATGCACCTGAATTCTTGTCTGTCATTGGCCTGCTTCATTGATTGTGCGCTCTGTATGGCTTTCACGGATAGCTTTCTGACAGAGCCCTTCTATATGAAATGAGGCGCTGATTAGCAAGTCAATAATCAGCAATTAGCTCTTTACCTGGTGTGTGCTTTACTAGCCCACCTGATACGAGTTTGATGGCAGGTGAACACATTCCAGCACAGGTGTGAAAGTGCAGTCCTGGAGGGCTGCACCGTCTGCTGGTTCCTTGGGGTGCCCTCAGCACAAGTGTTTCATTTAAGTCACTGATTGGCTAAGAAATCCACACACCTTGGTCTCAAGGCCTTGACTGGCACCTGATCGGAAGGAAACCACAAAAAATCCGCAGACACTGTGGCCCCCTTGGAATTCAGTTTGGCAGCCCATGCATTACAAGTTGATCCGTGATCAAAGAGAATTAAATTTTGTGCTAGTTTTAAAAAATTGCTGTTTTAGTTTTGAAATTGACCTTAATGTAATGAAAATGTACTATTAGTACTGTAAAATAAACAAGAGTTTAGACAACTGTGTTTAATGTTCTGAAGGAATGGCCCTTTGTTCGGCTGCATGTGCCAAATCGATCGAAAAATTAAGTGCACTTAGTTACTGTGAAGATGGGCCCCCTGTGTGATTTGCTGTCAGAAGCAGGCCTTCTGTGTGTGTGTGTGTGTGTGTGAGAGAGAGAGAGAGATAGACAAACAGAGAGAGAGAGAGAGAGAGAGAGAGAGAGAGAGAGAGAGAGAATGTGAGAGTAAGTGTGTGAGACTGCCGCTGTATCTGAGCTCAGCATGATCTCGGTCAATTAAGGTAACCAATTAAAAATTCTGTACATGTTAGATGACTTTTTTTTGTACTTAAGAGAGTTGAATTCACACACAAGGGATGACTTTTGTGGAATTGTATTGAACATTGGGGGACTGAATTAATTGCACATGACCCATATGAAATTGGCCCAGCAGGAAAAAATTATGTAAGAAATTATCAGGAGGACAGAAAACTGTTTAAAGGCGAATCACAATGGATCTTTCACACAAATCCACAAAGGGTCTTAAATACAAATAACTCACCTTATAAATTTACACGTTTGTCTCGTTAGCGAACATTTGTTGATGAAGGAAGTTCCAATCTCCACATTTGGATACACAAATAATAAAAGTATTATGAATATTTATTTCTTGCTAAGGTGGTTTCTTTTTTTTTTTACCGCTGAAAATCGGAAAACAAAAAGCTAGCATCGCGTATTTGTGTTTAAACCAGTAAGTGAATTTCAACACTAATACGTATGACAAACAGACCATAATTATAGACCATTTTCGTTCAATCGGTTATCAAAACAAATCAGTTAATCACGAGCTGATTGCGCCCTCTTGTGCCGTTGTTAAGTAAATGCACTCACTCTTCCACCGCGTATATGTGAGAGAAACGCATCAAATGAGACGTTTGCTTCCTCTTGGCGATTGTAAACTTGTTATCTACTATTCATGAGCTGAGGGGTGCGCCCGTTTTAAATCATGACGATTATTGCAAATGATCGATATTAGCTTATGCAGCTAAATATACCCCTTAGCTATGTTTACTGTTCTTATTTAATTTATATTGCGTAGCATTTGAATTTTTTTCATTTGCATTGCAACCGTTGTATTGCTGTCTAATGGTCAAGTCATAACGCGACTCCTTGAAACGTTCATATATGAATCATTTTCGCTATGATAATGATGTAAACACATGCAACATAGCAAGAAAGTTTCCCATAGGGGAACGATGGAGTATAAAAGCATCATACTAATAATGTCTCTTTGTGATATTATTAGTAGCTTAGTAATACTGAGACAGGCAGTCCGATAGTCTTCATCCAATCAGAGAAGACAGAGAATAATTTCATTTAAAATAGTGATACAATGCTTGCTTTCTGAAAATGAGTTTATTTTAGATTTATTTATTTCATTTCAAATGTATTGAGTACCCTATATATATATATATATATATATATATATTTTTTTTTTTTTTTTTTTTCTGGATAAATTAAGATTTAAAGGATACAGTTGAAAATATGCATTTCCTAATTATTCTTGAAATTATATGGCATTCCAAACATATATTTCTCTTTCAAGAACAAATGAATGGAAATGAAATGTACAGAGTTTAATAATATATCTCTTGCTATAAGTCAGAGAGATATTTAACTTCTGACTTTTGTAATAGTGGGAAATTATACCACAAGCTGTGGAAGCCATGACCTGGGATGAACCAGGCTCCAATCTAGATCCATTTGAACTGTTCTAGCTCCGTCTTCCATTTAAAAAGGATGTTTAACACCCAGAACCCCTCCCCAAGCAACAGGCATGCACACAGGTGCACACACACACACACATTCACTGACTAACAGTGTTTCAAAGGCAGGGAGTTTTTGATGCAGAGAAAATGAAAGAAAATCTGACCAGATGGGACTGATTGAAGGACATTTATTTTGACACTGACGTTGTGACCAATACATTCACGTGGTTATCATAAAAAAGTCTGCGATTGTCTTACTGAGGCCAAACCAAACAACATCACCCAAGAAACCAACAGCTGTCGAAACCACACAAAAATAACATGAACATAAATAAGAAGTGTTTATATTGTTCAGAGTGTTTCAGAGAACTGATCCTCAGTAAATTAATCATAACCATTAAGACCAGACTTGCTGGACAATTTCAGAATGAATATGTACGCTGAGCTCTCAAATTGAAAGATCTGGTTTAGAAGACGATAGAGTTAAATTAGTCATTAGTCAGTTTAGTACAGTCCTAGAACAACAATTTCTTCGCTTGTATCTGACATATCCCCGGCCCAGGAGGGTCGATCAGGACGAGAAAACATATAACGACGATACAGCTGAGCGAAACGGAGACGGTCGACCGAGAGCAGCGGTGCACCTGGACTTTCCTCACCACCGGTGTCCGTTTACTCGGTCGATTCACATGAATGAGGAAGTCAGAAACGCAGGCAGAAGCACAGTCACTGATATACGCGCGTGTATACGCGCTAGCATAGCTCGCGGCTGCGGAGCCGCAGATATAGCTTAAGTGTTCCGTCGGAACCGGCGTCAACACAGTGGTGCGGCACCTCCTTGAGGAAGATGTTCTGAAACGGCGGGGGGGCAGCAGAAGGGTTGATGGTGCCGCGCTTACAGCCGTTTCTCAGCATATTTCTTGTCGAAATACTGAATGTACTGCTGCACCCAGGGTTCCGAGGGTCTGGCACACACCATTTTACCCGCGTAAGTCTTGAACCTAGACACAACACAGACACAGATTTACAATGCATATCCCTCTCTCTCTATTTCAATTTCAATTTCAATGTGCTTTCTTGGCATGACATAGGCACTTGTGTTGCCAAAGCAGAGGTCACAAAATGTAACTATATACAAAATGAATGCTCTCTCTCTCTCTCTCTCTCTCTCTCTCTCTCTCTCTCTCTCTCACTCGCACACACTCACACACACACACACATACACACGCACACACACACCCACACACACAGGGCAGTTACATACTCACACGCACACACACATACACACGCACGGTGGCTTGTTAACTCACATCACTGCTGGATTGGAGCACAGCTGGCTGGTTAGCTTGTAGCTTTCCAGGCGTTTCAGGGGAAACTGGCGCGCCGCAAAATCAAAACAGCACTTCCTAGGCTTGCTAGCCATTCGGAGCCCTGGAAGACAGGCACACACATTTAATAAATAAGTGCTTATATTTAAGGGCAATAGTTTGCTAGTAATAGTTTAGCTTTCAATCCTGACATCCTCCTCTAAAATTAAGTATATCAATTTTATATTATCCTGACATCCTCCTCTGATATTAAGTATATCATTATTTATATTAATATAGTGCTTAATTATCATTGATAATAATAATAACATTATGATTATTATTATTCAACCCAAACAATGAATCTTGCAAACTGTGAATGAACAAGGTGTTCTCTCTATATCTCCCTCTCCCTCCCTCCCTCCCTCTCTCCCTCTCTCCCTCCCTGCCTCTGTCTCTCTCCCTCCCTCTCCCTCTATCCTCTCTCTCTCTCTCTCTCTCTCTCTCTTTCTCCTACCTTCAGTGAGGGTCACAGCGCAGACGAGCAACAGCACAGCTGCAGACAGCATGGTCAGGCGAGAGGCAGACATGGTGAGACAGGTGAGGAGCTGGAGCCTTTAACTGCAGGGTTCAGGTGAGGAGCGTTTAGCTTTGTGAGGACCGCTTAGCTTTGTGAGGACCGTTGGCTGTGGAGTGCTGTGATTGAGTGTGCTGGCTTTATAGGTCTAACACAGGCCAGTGGGGCAGCCCCTGTTGGATGGGGGCAGCACTGGGGGGAATCCTGACAGTCTCACTCACTGGGATGAAACTCAACACATTCAGAACGCTCTCTATGCATCTGTCCACACGTGTTTCGAAGGGGGGGGTGGGGGGGGGGGGTGTGTGTGGGCGCCTACTTGTCTGCCTGTGACTCTGTCATCATGGCACAAACCTTTTCACTTCCTTTTTCACATTCCATTTTCAGACTGTGCATTCGAGAGCTTCATTGCACTATTAGCTCTCAAAATGGAAACAAAGCAGAAAATTAAAGGGAACGTTTATTTCTCTCTGACACATAAACACACTAGCACATGCAAGCACACCCAGGCACCCAAGTATGAATCATAAATGAATGTAAATTGTATTTTATACTTCCTTTGTCAGAACATCTTTAGACTACTGTGGCTGGGCACCGCTCTAGAATTCTAAGAAGTAGTAGGCCTATAAAAGTACAGAGAAGGGCAACAAAAGTGAAATGTTCCTTGGAGGAAAAATATCATCCTCATGTCACCACTGGCACCATCTTCCTAACACACAGACTGTGGGAGGCTTAGACTGTGTCAGTTTAATGTTGATTTGTGTGTTTCTTTGTATTTAGATGGAAGTATGTTGCTGCATTTACTGCTACCCTTGGCCTTGCGCCGCTTGTTATTTGACTGTGATTTCGCTAGTTTCTTTTCGTACTCTGCTAATTGCTAATAATCATTACATAAGTATTTGTATAGTCATTGTTGCTATTGGGGAAGTGGAGAGGGATAAGACTCACTCTGGTCCCTGCTCACACTTGTCTCTGTTCCACATACACCTGGGACTTTTACACTGTTAGATACACAGGGTTAGGGGCGATTGCCACATCCTGTATGTTTTGTTTGACAGTTTGTTTCTAAGTTGGGTTTTTGGTTTCTTTGTCTTTCTTTTTGTGAGTTATTCAGTGCCGCTTAACCCCCATGTCAGTTTAGTTTGTCCGTTTGTTTGTATTGATTCTTTTATTTTATTTCCTTTGGTACCACTCACCATCCCTTCCCCCAATTCACAATCTGCAAAACAATTTGTAAATACACGCCACTAGTACAAAATTAAAAGTGTACCCTGATCATTTTTTGTTTTCACAATTTGCTTGTTCTATCCCATCCATTCTTTACCCAGTTCCACCAGTTTCTTTTATTTTATTTTATTTTATGTTCACCCCACTTTACTGCTAAACATCCCTGGGGTCATAACAGGGTATGTGTTTCTTTGCATTTACATGGGAGTACATATGTGTGTATGTATTTGTGTGTGTGTGTACAGCTGAATTCACACCTCTCCTTTAAAATCTCACTAAATGGAGAGCCAGGTTCAGAGGATCTGGGAATCTGGGTTCTAATAAATCCTTCATATTATTATGAAACACTTCACTACCCTCTTGGCATCATTGATGATGTTTAAAATAATAGGAAATTATTAAAGATAAAAACTAAAAAACAAACCTATGCTGGGAGTGGCTGATTTTGCTTTTCCGTGCCCTTTTGAAGTGAATGTTTCTCATCAGGCTGGAGATCTTTCCGATGTTATTGAGATTAAAATCTTTTCAGTTGCTTTCATAAAAATAAAAAGTGCTATCAGCTATGAAAGCACCTGCAGAAGGTTTCCAGCAGCAAATGTGACTTCCAAATGCCAAACCACAAAAATACACAAATGTTCCCCTATAAAATCTCTCACCCTGATTATCAACATATTTTAAATTAACGTCTCAATATTCAGTCAAATCCATAACACATTTGTCAGTGAGAGTGAGGTTTTCACCAGATTTGGGATCAATTCAGGAAATGAACTGAATAAAATTAATCCATTTAAAATGGCCATGATGTTCTTGGGGTTTTTCAGTTAATGAGCTTATTTGCTAGAGCCAGAGATTAACAGAAGATATACATTTTTAGCACATTTTGTTTTGTAAGCTGCACTTGACAGCAGTGTCTGTGTGTAATTGAATTCAGTGCACTTCCGGAATCAATACTGAATCCTTCTGAACCCTGGTTTTCACACAGGAACACACAGTATCCAAACTGGAATCTGGGCCAGCCAGCTCTGACTGGCTTCATTTTGTGAGGAGAAAACAAAGACTTCCCTGTTTTCTTCTTTTTGCCTTTTTCCCCAAATGGGAATGCTCCAGTTGAGTAGAAACGTTCATCACAACCTCCACTGTGGATTCCTTTGGGAGAGAGCAGACTTTGTTCTCCTCTGGAGAAGGTGATGAATAAATGAACGAATGAATGAATGAATGAATGAATGAATGAATGAATGAATGAAAAACTGCACTTGCATAGCACTTTTCCAGAAGCTCAAAGTGCTTTACAGTGATGAGGAGGAACTCGCCTCAACCACCACCACCGTGTAGCACTCACCTGGGTGATGCACGGCAGCCATTTTGCACCAGAACGCTCACCACACATCAGCTGAGGTGGAGAGGGAGAGAACAATTCAATTTCACAAGTTCAATTAAATCATGCCGGCCATTTGCAGAGACACTTTACGATTTTGGCTCCCACGAACGGGTCAAAAAGAAGACACTTCATGTGAAGCTCAACTGACACTCCCGCCTGATTGGCCAGCGCGGGGTTGCGGGTGTGCAATGAGACGCTGTCACCCTGGCCAACCGTAACCTTCTAGTCCCTGGGCTACAGTAGGGCCCACCATGGGGCTGCCGGATACGGTCGGCTCTGGCGCAGTCCGAATTTGGCACCGGACCATGGGGCCGATCCAAGTACCGGAACAGTACCTTAGCGGGATGGTCCACCAAGCACCCTCAGTGAGTCATTATCACAGTCCACTTTTCATCACTGAAACCATATTTGCATCCTCATGAAAGTGATGTTATCCTGAAATGAATACTGCAAAGGCCAATGTAATTTATTATGATTATTTACATGAAATACTGAATTATTTAGCAGAATAGCAATTATCAGCATGTTTTGCTGAAAAACAGACACTACTAGAATGTAGATAGCCTGCTAAACGGTTTTTTTTATTGGAGCAGATAGAGGTAGAGGTATCTGATTAGAGCAGACAGAAAAATGAGGTCTTTGATCAGACCAGAAAGAGCTATCTGATTGGAGAAGCCTGAGAAAGCTCTCTGATTGGAGCAGCCTGAGAAAGCTCTCTGATTGGAGCAGTTAGTCTGAGAGACATTTCCTCCGGCCATGATCCAGCTCAGTGGAGAGTGTCAGTGTGGGGTCCCACAGGACCTGGCAACCACCTCCGCAATCAGTCATCACTTTCTGCATCTTAACAAGCCGTTAACCAGGGAATTTTGCCTCATGAAGATTAGCAGGGCTCCAAAAGTCCAAAAAGTTTTTATACCAGAACAGACAAGCTTGTGAGTCACACATTTGTACGTGCGTGTGTACACGTGTTTGAATGTATGTGTCTGTGGGTATTTCTGTGTGTTTGTAGTGTGTGTGTGAGAGAGAGTGTGTTTGTGTGTGTGTGTGTGCGTGTGTTTGCGTGTTTTCTTGTGTTGGCATGTGTTTGCGTGCTTGTGTGTAGCACAGTGGGTAAGGAACTGGGCTTGTAACCGAAAGGTCGCAGGTTCGATTCCCGGGTAGGACACTGCCGTTGTACCCTTGAGCAAGGTACTTAACCGAAATTGCTTCAGTATATATCCAGCTGTATAAATGGATACAATGTAAAATGCTATGTAAACGTTGTGTAAGTCGCTCTGGATAAGAGCGTCTGCTAAATGCCTGTAATGTAATGTGTGTATGTGTTTGTGGCTGAGCAAGGCACTTTTTTAAAAATATCCCTAACTGCTTTGAGGTAATCTGACTGATGAATCAATTATGTATTCCATTAATTATACATATACAGGTACATGCAGCCTCCAATGACGCATCAAAATAAAGCATCAATATGTGCACGTGCACAGTATGAATCACACCAAAGCGAGACCTTATGAGCCAAAGCTGTGATGTGACCTTTCGCTACGTGAGCGCCGCTGGCCTGAGATGACATCAGAGCGGTTAACCACTGACCCTCTATTGCTGCCTGCAGGAGCTTCCTCACCTCACACACACACACACTCACATTCTCTCTCTCTCTCACACACACACCCTCTCTCTCTCACCCACGCACACGCACGCATACACACACACAACACTGTATCCACATAATCTGACATTTTAAACCAGGCCCCCAGAGCAACCTCAGGACTGAGTGCCGCGTTGCTGACTCGCGCTGCCAGGCTGACCCCTCTAGCTCCCTCACCCAGTGCAGGCGGACGTTTGATGAGCCGAGCCCAGCTAAGCGCTGTTCTCAACGCTGTGCAGCGGGCACCCTGAGAATCACTCAATCACAGCCTTCAGGTAACGAGCCACACAGGTCCCCCACACGGCTCTCAATACGGTCACTGCTACACAGCTCTTTACCTCTGCTTCTCGCGCACCAAAAACAGACAAACTGGGCACTTTAATACACACGTGACAAAATTAAAAAAAAAACATTTTAAAACAAAAGAGCGAGAGAAAACTCCCAACGTGGGTGAACTGCAAACAGTGATAAGGACACAACGCCACGCAGTGATCTGTGTTCTAGGGCCCGCGGACTTTCGCTGGCTATTAATAGAAAGCAGAAGTATGAGTCACATGAGGAAACCACCCAGTAGTTTCTCATTGGTTTCAGGAGAAAACCTACCATTGGCCCCTCTACCCGTTTTTTTGCAAATTACACAAGGGCCTGTTCATGTCACTGTACTTGAATGTCATCTGGTCAAACTTCCCCAGCAGTCCTCCTCTCTCCCACAGTCTTCCTCTCTCTGTCTCACACACTCGTGCTACGCAGACTATTTATTCTGAAGTACATTGCTAAATAGTCAAAAACAAATATTGCAAAAAAGCAAAAACATAACTGAAATATCCCTGCAAAGCACAGTGATAAATGGGATCAAGTATAAAGTGCCGATCTGTGAAGATATTTCAGACGTGTATGTCTGCAATTATAACTACACAGAATGAAATCCCAGCACTGGAGGTGAAGATACCGGAGTGCTATCTGGGCTCAAAGCAGGAGCTACCGGACAGTACGTGTGATGCTTCACAGTCTGCATCACTGAACAGTGCGGCAAGGACAGCAATTAGCAGGGCAGAGTGTGGAGGAATCAATGTCCAAAGCGCTAAAG
The DNA here is from genome assembly GCF_013347855.1 of Anguilla anguilla. Taxonomy (NCBI): domain Eukaryota; kingdom Metazoa; phylum Chordata; class Actinopteri; order Anguilliformes; family Anguillidae; genus Anguilla; species Anguilla anguilla. The sequence continues at coordinate 9,813,286 of NC_049216.1, forward strand.
GATAATTTTAGAAACGCGCAGTCTGAGGTCCAGCGATCAGCGGTTTACCCGCAGCGATCAGAGCGAAAGCGTGTTGAGGAATTAAGCCGGCAGTACGCTCAGTAAGAACAAACGACTTCAGGATTGAGAACCATCGGCGAACATGTCCACGAACACTGTTGTCGGTATACTCAGTGAGAACACCGCAATTTTCATTTTTCCAAACAACCCTGAATCTTCAGACCATTTCAAGCCAACTGGAGTTAGTTAGAAACAACGTGCCAGTGTGGATGAAACTATCTGGCTTTTTTGACAAAGCACATTCTATTTCGCAACTGCTCTGGTGCTTTGTGCTTTGTTTCCCATGCCGATCAGTCCCACAGCTCATGAGACGCTAACTGTACGCGGTGGTTTTCAAATAATCCCAAACAGTGAAAAAACCCAGTGTATGCTAATTACAGGCCCTCAAGGCAAAAGTGTGTGTGTGTGTGGACTTTATCGCCATTTTTGGTCAAAGCTGAGGGAAGCAAAAAAATAAAACAGAATAATGATAACAAACAGAACAAAAACAAAAGCGATACTTTTCTACCCAAAAATGACTACTGTTCCGGACACTTTGACACCTGTACCCATAAAAATGTCACCATAAAAATAACAATGAACACCATTTGGTAAGAATAATTAGAATGGTACTGACAAAAGGTAAACGAATAACACAGACGGATAGATTAAACTTTTCCGGTGGCTTACAATGCTCTTGGAAATGCTGTATCGTACAATGTTCCACTCGCTGTCAACCATCCTACAACAGACTGGGCTCAGCTGGAGGTTCCACCCGTCCCTAAATCGTGCGACTTGTTATTTCTTTTGAACTGAAGGAGGGATACGTAGATCTTGGCCGTTCTTAAATTTGTATATTTTTCAGCGTAAGAGAAAGTGCTTGTCCGTCATGATTTACACTACATTCCAGGCATTCAGCAAAGGCCCAAAGAAACCTACACAGCTTTTTGCGTTTGTACATACAGTGTCCTCCAAAAGTATGGGAACAGTAGAGTGAAATTTGTTGTTTTTGCTATATACTTAGGCATCAGGTGTTACTTCATGGTATTTAAATGTGTATATGTTTGACCATTTTACAGAAACGGGTGTTTTTGGGTTGAGTCACCCCATTTCAGCTGTGCAAAAGTGAGTGTCTAGTCTTCTTTTTAGCCAGATGCTTCCTTCTGTGAAGATTTCATTGGAGTCTGAAGGCATACTCCATCATCAAGACCACAGGACTCACAATGACTGAAAAACAATTCATCTGTAGGCTTGAGAGGACAGAAAAATTCATTAAGAAGGATAGCAGAGACACCATGCACATTAAGTACAGCAGTTTGGAAAGTCTTGAAAAAGAAAGAAACCACTGGTGGACTCGAAACACCATGCAGGTCGCCCAAAGAAGCCAACTGCAGTTGAAGACATATGAACCCTAAGAGCCCTAAAACAATGGTTAGTGACATCACCAGCAATCTACAGAGGGAAGGGGGGGGGGGGGGGGGGGGAAATATCACAAGCCATTGTACCCAGACGATTACAAGTGCAGAATTATACATTGCAAGATGCAAACCTCTCATCAGCAGCAAGAATTGAAAGTCCCGATTAGAATTCGCCAAAACATAGATGAGCCAGAAGAGTTCTGGAATAAAATTTTATTGACTGCCGAGACCAAAATAAACCTTTACCAAAGCGATGGAAAAGCCCAAAGTGTGGAGAAAGGAAGGAACAGGCCCGCATTCATAGCACCCCCCCCCCCCCATCTGTGAAATAAGGAAGAGGCAGTATGGAGGAGATATGGCTGCTTCTGGAACAGGCTCACTCATCTTTATTGACAATGTAAAGGGGGATGGCAGTGGTAGGATGAATTAACAAGTGTACAGACAGATTTTGTCTGGCTATGTACAAAGAAATTCCCCCAAACCTCATTGGCCAGCACTTCATCTTGCAGCTAGACAATGTACTCAAACACACTCTCTACACAAACAACGCGTTCATCGATGAGACAAAGTGGAAAGTTTTGGACTGGCCTAGTCAGCCACTTGATTTAAATGCAATCCATTTGATTAGATTTTAATTGCCTTTGGAGTCTGTTCTTAGCATTCGTCACCATGAGGACTAATGAAACCAATGATAGTGAAGGAAGCCATTATGAGGCTGAGATAATATAGAAAAAAACAGTGAGAGATACAGGCTAAATCTTAAGCTTACCATAATCAACATTAAGAGGAAGGAGAGTGCTGGTGAGCTCAGCAATCACAGAGGGCCCGATAAGCCAAGGAAGAACTCTACAGAAGATGACAGACAAATTCTCACCATAATGAAGAAAAAACCCCAAACACCTGTCTGGCTGATAAGAAACACTCTTTGGGAGGCAGGTGTGGATTTGTCAGTGACTACTGTTTGCAGAAGACTTCACAAACAGAACTACAGAGGCTACACTACAAGATGCAAACCACTAGTTGCTGTAAAAACAGGTTGGCTAGGTTAGAGTTTGCTAAGAAGTAAGAAAAGTACTTCATCCTAGAGCAAGACAACGATCCCAAAAATACTGCAAAAGCAATAAAAACAATACTTTTCAAAGCCAAAAACTGTAAAATTCTTGACTGGCTAAGTCATTCACCCAGCCTGAATTCAATTGAACATACATTTTATATGCTAAAGAGAAAACTTAAGGCAACTAGCCCCTGAAACAAGGATGAGCAGAAGACAGGGGCAGTACAGGCCTGGCTGAGCATCACCAGAGAAAATACTCTGCACCTGGTGATGTCTATGAGTCACAGACTTCAAGCCCCCATTGCATGCAAGAGTATGTGACTCAATCCTAAATATCACTACTTTCATTTTACATAACTTCAATATGTCCGAAACAATATGGTGCCATGAAATGGGGGCTATAAAAAGTGCTGTAATTTCTACATGGTGAGACCAAAGTTTCGAAAAATACTCTTAAATCAAAGCTGAGTATATGTACTTTAACCACATATGAATTGTTTAATTACAAATCAAAAAACTGTGGAGCACAGAACCAAAAAAAATGTCTTTGTGCCTAAAGTTATGGAGACCACTGAATATTATGGAAAATAATACCTGGTGGGTTTCTACTGAGTGGATGCCCCATTTAACATAGCTGAGCTGACTGGTTCCAGGACTTAAATTCCATATGACTTAATGGTCAAGACAGTACTGTCAAAAAAAAACTTTTTCATTGTGCACTGTGATCTGCGAGCAATTTCTGTTAATGCATTCAATATGGTGTTAAGGGTCCCTGCTCGCCACATTAAGGTAAATATTTCCCTGAGTAAAGGGTTCTTTTCCTTACAGCTGGCCTGTTGAAGATCAAATTTGTCATTTTTATTATAACCTACCAGGGCTCAGGACTGTTTGTACTGTTCTAGCCGAGCCACTGTCTGGCGTAGCCCATTTTCTATACGAGACAGCGAAAGCAGGTCACCGGAATAGATCTGGATTTGACTTATGTGCCGTGTCATAGACGCCCGGGGGGACGCAGACTGTTCCAACAGAGCCGCTAACTCATTGATGTAAGTATTGAACAGCACAGAAGCCCTGTTTCCACCATGACCTTGTAAAAAAAAAATCCAGCCATCATTTATCAACACTCACGGGCCTCTTTTCATACAGGCTTAATTACAATCATTTAATAATATGCGTCATATACTTTATTCCACGAACCACTTCAAAGTTTATAGCGTGATGTCACTAGCTAATTTAAGGGCAATGAAGGAAATAAATGTTTTTAATTGTTTAAAAACATTTTGTTTGGTGGACATATATGTCAGCGGGTGTAGGGAGCCGATATGAGAGGTGGTACACGTTTTACTTATTCCAATTGCTGCTTACACAGATGTAGGCTACTGTTATTTTTTTGTTTATATCTCTCTCTCTTCCCCTCAATATTTCTCTCCCTTTCTCTTTCACACTCATCCACATACGTACCCTACCTTCCAAATGTAATGACTACATACAAAATATAAGACGGTAGGCATGATCGGTACGCGAACCTTTACACTTACGTAAATGAAAATATTAATCATAATGGATTTATTTGTAATTAATTGTACCGCAAAGATTTGGGGCCCCTTTCACGAAAGCGATCTGCGAGGATTTTCACTCACATATTGCAGTATCAGAAAAAGTGTCGCTTGCGAATTGCAAATAAATCTGCAGCGACTACAGACGTCTCGCAAATATGGACTTTCCATTGTGCGAAGACGGGGGCAGGGTCGAGAAAGAACATTCCGTAATCACACCCACCCTTTAGATAACTACGGAGATAGCTAGATTAATGAACGATATGTATTTCCACAGCAAGAAGTATGATATTATGTTTATATAAACGACCTTTTTACATTACATTACATTCATTTGGCAGACGCTTTTATCCAAAGCGACGTACAAGAAGTGCATTTTCATGATCGTAGACAACTGCTGAATCACAGGTTCAGTAAGGTACAATTACTTATTTTGTACAGCTATTTCTAGCGGAGAACAATGAACACTATCCTGGTCTAACATCTGCAAAGCCAAACTAGGCAGAAGATTAAGCTAGAGTATTAGGACAAATACAATTTACCAAGAAGTGCAGGGATGGGGCAACATGTAACAAGTGACAAGGAAAAAGGGTTGTTTTTTTTTTTTTTTTTTTGACAGAAATCTTTGGTCACTAACAGAAGCATGGCACTATAGGCTACCAGTTTGGCTTCAAAGTGCCCCCTTCCAAAATGTAGTAGCCTAAACGTTTATTTTTCAAGTATAGGCTAGGGTACTTAAGTTGCCTACAAGTTTATTTTTAAATGTATATTTTCGTATGTTTTAGGCCTACTTTCTAAAACAAATTCGGCCCATTTTAAGGATACGTAAAGTATTTCTTGGTATACGGATAACATATATTCTAACATGTGGATCTTAAAGTGATAGCCTGTACTTAATTTTAAAAACATTTACTTCTGGAAAGTAAAAAGAAAGTGCACTTTAAGTAGCCAACATCCTTCGGGATTTAGTCCAGGAAAAGTGTACTTTAGGCATATCTTTTCTAAACTTTTTGTTGTTGTTGTTAGGGTTGACTGCTCTGCGCAAACGAAAGATTCCTCTGGGTTGTCGGCACAACACCGGCAATGCAATGGAATAAGCAACTCTTCACTCCAGATGTGTCCGTAAAGCGACGACGTAAATAGGCTACTGATACGATAGCCGATTTATTTATTGCCTACATGACGAGCTAAGCGACCTGAGTTCTTGGTTTGCCACAGCCTGTATAAAAATAGGTTTGCCATTGCGATTTCTAAGTGAAACGCTCCAGAAAGAGCGGGAGAAAGCTATCGCCTTTTACAGACCTCGGCTCGCACGTCACAACTTTCGTGAAACGAGCTCTTGACACCTTTCATTTGCACGCTGTAGGCACACACACACTTGCAGAATATCACGCCCTCACACATAAACTCTACATTCAAAGGGCACAACCAGCCTACAACATCTGACTGAACCCAAGTTGAAAAGAATCATGCTGCTGTGGGTAATATTTAATAAAACTGAAAAGCTGGTTGGTTATTAAAAATAAAAAAAACTAACTATGAAAAATAAATAAATGTAAATATAAAAAAAAACTGGTTCAGCAAACAAAGTCCAGCCTTGTTTGCACAGAGCTAAAACAAGCCCAGATTGTCTGCTCCCTTTAATGCAGCTGTTCGGCAGTGGAGATGGCCCACCCACTGATTTTTTTGGTCAAATCTTTGGGCAGAAATGGACATTCTGAAACATAAAGCACAGGAATATACTTTCATACAGATACATACTTGTCGGTGGTCAGTAAAACTATGGGCTGGTATTTCTTTCCTACGTATAAGGCTGTGAAATATTTGACAGAATGCGATTATGCTCAAAGATAATAGTGCATTAGCTTTGGAACATTGCCCTTTCCCTTTTATAAAATTAGTCTTAGCATAATCAGCCTTTAGTGTCCTTACTAAAAGGTCATGTTCTAAAAGCTAACATGCTAAAGGTGAATACATTATAAAACACTAATGTGGTTCTTGTCTTTAGCATATTCACCTTTAGCATGTTAGCCTGCAGATTTAGAAGACGACATTTTAGTGTTCGGTGTATTAGCCTTGAAAACATTAGTTTAATAGCCTTCAGTACATTCACCTTTTGAACGTTAATCTTCGGTTTATGAGCGTTTTGACTAATGTTCCGAAGCTGAAGTGTCAAACTCAAGTCCTGAAGTGACTGCAGCAGCTGCGGGTTTTGTTGGTTTTCTCGCAACTGGCGGCCAAGGCAACGCGGCTCCTCAGCCAGGGAATCACTTAAGAGCTGGAAGATACTCAAAACTGAGCAGACCCTGAGGTCCTCCAGGACCGGAGACATACACTCCAGCTTCCGCTGGTGGGTTTTCAGCATTCAGTATCCTGGATATTAGGCTTTAGAACGTTAGCCGTTAGCGTATTAACCTGGAGCCGGTGGGGGGATCAAACCCAAAAATGAGCACTGCGCCAGGGGTGTGGGGAATTCAAAAGTTGGCATGACTTAGTATGACAAAAACATGAATATTGAGATCCTCGTAGATACCTCAGATTATTGTGGTTCAAAATCAGACCTGGGTCAAATACGTATTTGTTTTGGATTCAAATACTTTTCTACACTTTACTGATCTTGTCTGTTGTATTGGAACCAATGAAATACTCTCAAAAAGTGCATACCCGGCCTTCTGGTCATATTGGCAGGTGCAGTTACACCAGGCAAGATCAATAGAGCACAGAAATGTATCTGAATCCAAAACAAATACATACCCGGCCTTCTGGTCATATTGGCAGGTGCAGTTACACCAGGCAAGATCAATAGAGCACAGAAATGTATCTGAATCCAAAACAAATACATATTTGACCCAGGTCTGCTCAAAATGACAAACATGTAGACAAGCACAAACGGACAGAGGAAAAAAATTCCATGAAATTAGATGGACACTGTTAATTGAATAGTATTATTCAACAACTGGTTTTTGCGGTAAACTCCACAAGGGCTAGGGGCTGTACTGAGAACAAAAAGGACAAATGACGACACGACGACTCAGCGATTCAAAGAGAGAATATGTTTTAAATAGAAGAAAGAAGCCATTGTAGAACAAGCAGTAATAAATGAGAAAAAAACCCTTCTCTGCTGCTTTTGTCAGTAAAACAGGCCAGCCCTGAGTCAGCAGCAACATCTCTCATCACAAAAAATACAAATAAAAATGAAAATAAGAGTAGTAATTATAATAATAACAACAAAAGATAAGAATGAAGGAGATCACAAGTGAAGAGAAACTAGCAGTAGTGAAGTGTCATTATTTTATACAAAGCATGCAGCTACATCACTCCCAGGGACTGAACCCTGACCTCTGAACTTTGACCTCCAAAACACTCTTCTCCATGCAGAAAGGTCCCCGGCCTTGTATGGACACCTGAATAAGTCCTTTGGCTGTGATGCCTCCCGGTCAGAACAGTGACACAGTGAAGCGCCAAGATGCTCCAAGCTGTGCCTTTTCAAAACAACAGTCGCAATACCAGAGCACTGCATCCGAGCACTGCATCAGGGCCCAGAATCAGAGCACTGAATCAGAACACTGCACCAGAGCACTGAATCAGAACACTGCATCAGAGCACTGCACTTAAGAACTGCAGACTGAAATGAAATCATATGAAAATGTGTGTAGCTATTCTTTCTTTTTTTAAACACACAATGTTCTATGTGTAATAACACCAACCACTGCAACAACAACAATAATAATCATAACGATTGTAAAATAACAGTAATTAAATAATAATAATAATGACTTATCATCAGCATCGTCATCATCATAATCGTAGTTATAATAAGAATCATAATAATAATAGCTTTAGCGAGTATAAAAACAGACAGGTGACAGAGGAACAGAGTCGGTGGGGTGGTATAACAGTAAAGTCTCTGTACAGGGTAGCAGTGAGGCTGGAGGTGAGCAGCCGAGGGTGTAAACATTAGCTCCTGCTGTGGCTGAGCAGACGTGGAGTAAACTCGGTGTAAATACCCCGTGGGCTTCCAGCCCCTCCTCCTTCAGTGCCCAACACAACCACCAGCGACCGTAACGAAGGGGGGTGGGAGTGGGTGGGGTGATTTCGGAGGGACAAGGACAAGGGAAAGAGGTCTGAGGAAAAGGGGTGTGGCAAGGCCTGGCAGGGCGTGGCAAAGGCTTGAGAAATCCACATGTTGTCGCCATGGCAACAACAGGGGTACATACTAAGTCTCGGGAGAACATGCTTATCATCCAGGAAATCAGTCAGTGGACCAAACCTCTCGCCGTACACACACACACATACACGCACGCGCACACGCACACACCAGTGACTGTAGCCAGGAATACATTTTTTTTCCGGCAGAGCACGGAAATAACCTAAAATTAAATTAAGTAATTTCTTAGCAGAATTAGCAGATTAACTAAAAATTGAATTTGTTTCCTTTTCCATTTAATGTCTCACAAATGTCCTGCCGCTAATCTCGTCTTCCAAATATTTTCAGAAAATCATTGGTCAAGTTCAGGAAGAAAAAAATACCTCGGGTTCAAACCCGCAAATCTCCCCCTTAGCTACGTCACTGACACACACACACACACACACACAGCTGTGAGCTGTGGCTATTTCGGTAGACCAACGACATGAAACGGCAGTCTGTTATTCTATTACTAGCACACACAGCATTCCAGTAGAAATGCACATCATGTGTTTCAACTTCCCACAGAGACTGTGAGGTCGAGAGTATAAACCGTTAGAAAGACGTTAGAAAAGAAGACACTTTGAAATTTTGAGATCCGTGGGAGGCGACCCTGGTCTTGTAGGGGACAGGGGGGGAGGGGCATGCTGGGGAGGAACCGCAAGGCATCCTGGGAGTTCTCATGCACCTTTCCCTTTGGCTCTGTGTTGTTCCCACAGCCCTCGTCATGGCAACGAAAACAAGCCCCGCCTTGAAGAGTGGGAGCCTCACTTGAATAAAAAGTTAATTCACGCAGGTTCATTCATAAAAGAAAACTGCAAACTTGGTTCGGGAGGGGGGGTGGGGGGGTAGGGGGGGGTAGAGGGCAGATCCGCGAGGTGTTTCCAGGCAGCCGGCTGGAATGAAGACGTGGAACCGGATTCAGTTTCCAAAAACGTCTGCGGGGTGCCAGAGAAAAACGAAGAAAAACTCCACTTCTCTGCCCTCTCCCTCTTTCTTTCTCTCTCTCGCTCTTTTTCCGTGGCATTGTGGGAGGGGGGTCGGGGGGTGGCCGTGGCCTCTGACTACGGCTCCTCCTCCCCAGTGGCGACGGCGAGGCGCACGGCGACGGGCAGGTGGTCCGTGAGTCCCGCCAGCTGCGTGATGAAGCTGAACTCCTCCACGTCCTGCAGGGGGCAGCAGAGAGTCAGTCTCGCGGGCGGCTTTCGCTGCGCTCGCCGAAAACCACCGACACGTCCTCGCTCCTAACGACGCCGCTCGACATCAAGATTGAAAGCGTAAAAATGCTTAAACTCCATTAAAGATGATCTGCCCTCCTTTGTGTCGCCGAAGGTAAATCACACAAAGCACTCAGGCTGATTGAGCTTCTGCGGGCGTCTGATTTCTGCCCTGTACTGTACTGCACGAAAGCAGTCTGGCCACAAGGTGGCAGCACTAAGCCACACTGAGCTCAGACACGTTTCTGCTATGAGATGGAGGCTTGAGGGAGAGAGAGAGAGAGAGAGAGAGAGCCTTTCTGACTTTCTCATCTTCCTCTCCCACTTTCGTTCTCCCTCGCTCCCTCTCACCTTCTCTCATTTTCTGTCTCTCTGGAGGTGAGGCTCATTTCTTTACCGGTGTTATGTGACTGTGGAGGTGAGGTTACCGGTGTGGTGATGTGATGAGGTAGGCCCGGTGGCAGTGCGGTGTTTTGTAAACTCTAACCCACTGGGAGACTACTGTTACACCCCTGCGCAAAGTACTTAATCTCAATTGCTTCTGTAAACATCCTGCAGAGTAAACAGCTCATTTGTACTGGCAACGTGAGGAATATCAGCTATCCTGTGTGCGAGTCTCTAAGTCTCTAAGTCTCTGCTAAGCTAACAGTTGTGTGCGTAGTGTTGAACAGTGCCCGTTTTGTGCAGCTCATTTGCATGCTGCTGTCACACTGTAACATATATTTAAGGTTTAGGAATATGCTGATGTCCTAACTGGGGTTCAGGTCCAACCCATTTCAGTTCCGTTGATTCAGGAAATGAACTGAAATTCACTTAAGTGAAAAATCCCTCAGCTGAATTTCAGTTCGTGTTCTGACCAGACCGAACTGCAACGGAATCGGCCCGAACCACGATGTCCCAGAGCGCTTTGCTACGAACGGACCCACGAGGGGAGGGGGGGGGGGAAACGGGAACGTACCACTTTCCAGTCCTGCTGCAGCCCCTCTTCGCTGTACAGGATGTAATCGATCCTCCTGCCGTTTCCCTTGAGTGGTATCTTCCGACCCTTCAGGCTGGAGCACTGGTTTTTACTGGTGGGGTACACCAGGTACTCCTTCCTCCCCTCCTCGTTCTCCATCACCCTACCAAGAAACGGCAAGGGGTGAGTGGGAGTGTGTGGGTGTGTGTGTGTGTGTGAGAGAGATTTTTTGAATGATTGTGTGTGCGCATGTGTGTGTGCGTGTATGTGCATGTGCTCTGTGTGTGAGTTTGTGAGTGACTGTGTTTAAGAGTGCATTACGGTGTGTATGAGTGTAGGTGGGTTTGGCAGTGTGTTAGTGTGTATGCGTGTGTGTGTGTAAGCGTGTACATGCACGCGTGTGCATGTATGCATATTCTCATGAAACCCGGCACAAAGTTTAAGTATTAAAATTTTTTTAACATAACACAAGATGTCGTGGATGACAAAAACAAGTTGTGATGAGAATATTTTCAAAAATATTTTTTTATTTTTTATTTTCACTGAATGTCCCTTGTAGTGCAGGTTTCAGGATAGCACAATATATGGTTCTTCAGCCTCGTGTCCCCTACAGGGGACAAAAATGAATTGGCGGGTGAAAGTTTAGCGAGTATGTGTACGAAAGGCGGAGTTGGCGTGAAACTCACTTCTGCAGGCTCTCTGGAGAGCTGACCTCCTCGTCGTAGAGGCCGCTGGGGTCCAGCAGCGTACCTGACAACGTACACACCCGAGTTAGAGGTCAGGGGTTGGAGAACCACAGGCTCCACATGAGCTCTCGCTGTTTACACACTGGGGCTTCTGCTCAAACAGATAGGGCTGCTTAAACAGTAAAGTCAATGGGATTCACACATTCACACAGACAGGGACGTGCACAGGCATTACTGAAGGATAACATACATGAGATATACATGAAATATACAAGGGGAGTAAGACGTATACCACATTTCTGCTGTTATACTGTACAATCATAAACTCATCATTGCGAGCCAAATAATCTGATGAACAAAGCCCTGTCTGTGCCCCTCCCACACCTAGCCATGCCCCTCCCACAGCGTACCATGCCCCTCCCATGCCCAGCCATAGCCCTCCCACAGCATGCAACACCCCTCTCTCACACCTAGCCACGCCCCTCCCACACAATGTCCATGCCCCTCCCACATTCTGCCTCACGCCCCTCCCATATCCTGTCCCGTAGCCCCTCCCATATCCAGTCCCGTAGCCCCTCCCATATCCAGTCCCGTAGCCCCTCCCGCTCACCCAGGGCCCAGGGCTTGTCTTCTCCGGGTCCCATGCGGCACGGGTCCTTATAATGAGTGAAGAGAACATGCTGCTGCTCCAGCTTATCCTCTGAGAGAGAGAGAGAGGGAGAGAGAGAGGGGGGGGGGAGAGAGAGAGAGAGAGAGAGAGAGAGAGAGAGAGAGAGGGAGGCAGGGAGAGAGAGGGAGAGAGAGAGAGACAGAGGGGGGGGGAGAAAGAGGGAGAGAGAGAGAGACAGAGAGGGAGAGAGAGAGAGAGGCAGGGAGAGAGAGGGAGAGGCAGGGAGAGACAGAGAGGGAGAGAGAGAGAGACAGAGAGGGAGAGAGAGAGAGGCAGGGAGAGAGAGGGAGAGAGAGTGGAAAATTACCCTCAGTGAGAGACGGAGAGGAAAGGGAGCAGGATTTCCCCAGCTCTGCTCTGCTCTGTTCAGGTGAGGCGGAGACGGCGGCTAACCACCAGAGACGGCGTCTGACACTCAGACACCTCCTGCAAACGAACGCGCACCGCCACGAGTCCTCACGCCTCCCACCGCCCGAGTCGCAGGTCTCTACGAAAACAAAAATCCCGCCGATGTTCGCCCCGGGCACCTGAGGAGCAGTTGTCGAAATTCAGGTCCCCCAGGAGGACGTCGAAGGCCACCTGGTCCTCCAGGCCTTTGTCCCCGGCGGGGCGCGAGGTCGCTCTCCGAAACTCCGCCCCCCACTCCAGCAGCAGGTCCAGCTGTTCGCAGCGCACCGCCGAATCTCCTGAGAGAGAGAGAGAGAGAGAGAGGGAGAGAGAGAGAGAGAGAGGGAGAGGGAGAGGGAGAGAGAGAGGGAGAGAGAGAGAGAGAAATTCACTGTTTCTGAACACCCAAGATCCTCCACCATTACATGCGAACCAACAATTCCGAGTATGCCATCCTAACTCTGATCACCCAGCCCCCTCCCACAAATAAAAGAACAAAACTCAACACGGGAAACTCAACCCGAACACGTCTTAATCTCGTCTTCCACACACGCAGCCACTCGAACGCACTGCGTCCTTTTAAAGCTGCTACTTCCAAAGCCAGCCTGACCCAATGCACAACATAAGCAGCTGCTTAGCTTCCTGCGACCACCAGGGGGTGCCCTCAATTTTCAAATATATATTATATTTGGGTTAGGGGGCCCCCAAATCAAATCCTGATTGTGGCCCCTCAAATGCTAGAGCCGGCACTGCCACATGACAGGTCATTTTGTAATCCGCAAAGTACACCCACAGGTGCGCATAGACCCCCCCCCCCCCCGAAATACCCACTGCACATCTGTGCACCCCCACCCCCGATTCTTATTCCCACGCGTCTTCCACAGGGTTGGTTTTATCTGCGCCTCCAGACGGTTTACCAAAACCGGCCTGTCTTGCTGTCGAAAACTGCAGAACGGCCATGACACACATTCCCAAAAAGAACTGAACACGCCCGGCTGCAGACGAAACATTCTCAGCAGACGAAACGGGAGGTTACGGCCGTTCACAACCAAACGATAGATGCTGCAGCGTTCCAGGGCGATCGGCAAACGGACGCCCTTCCCCCACCCGCCCCCAAAATCAGACGGGTCTCACCACGAGCCCATATGTAGGCTCATCCCCTCTAAGTCCCCCTGTACTCTTTGCGATTGGGAGCTTATGAATAACCGCCCTCCACCTGTACCCCCACTGTCTGATCCCCCACTTCCACCTGCCACTGATATCTCTAATGAGATGCGGGGAGAGAGGGTGAGAGAGAGAGAGACAGAGTGAGAGAGAGAGAGAGAGAGAGAGACGTGCTAACCTGCCACAGCCCGAGGGACGGTCGTGACCCCTAATGATCATGTAATGTAAAACTGTCAATTGTTTTTATAAATTACCATTCATATTCTTATTAGGTTTATGTTAATTACTTCATGACATTTTGTGTAATTAATATGTCACATAATGTGTTTATGCCATGTCTCTGGCAATGTGTACATTGAAAATATGTCATGCTAATAAATTAATTCAATTGAATTGAGAAAGGGGGAGACAGGGAAGGAGAGGGAGGGAGAGAGAGGGAGAGAGAGAGAGAGATCGTGACCTAGAAGAGCAGAGTGTAGGCTGTTGCAGGCCCTGTTGGAGAGACTGCAGGTGTACAGTGTGGCTGAACACACTACTTGTCCAGGAAACCCGGAAGATGAACAGCTCACTTACGATCAATTATTTATGTCTGGACAGGGCTGTGGTATAAACAGAGGAAATAAATGAGGGCAGTAATGCACTCCCAGAGGACCCCGTCTAGTAAAACACACACTCACACACACAGACGCACACAGACACGTACACACACACACAATCACACACACGCGTACACACACACAATCACACACAGACGCACACAGGCACGTACACACACACACACAATCACACACAGACGCACACAGGCACGTACACACACACACACTCACACACACAGACGCACACAGGCACGTACACACACACACAATCACACACACTCACACACACAGACGCACACAGGCACGTACACACACACACAATCACACACACTCACACACACAGACACAATCACACACACACGCATGCACGCACACACACAGACGCACACACTCACACACACTCACACACACACAGACGCACACAGGCACGTACACACACACACACACACACAATCACACACACGCGTGCACGCACACACACACAAACATACGCTAACATTGCCAACTTCATTGGCGGACTCACACACCAATGAAGACATAAACTGATGACGTTTCTGGAGGTTTTGAAGGAGGGTGGGGCAGTGTGTGTGTGGGGGGGGTGGAGCAATGTGGGGGGGTGCAGGAAGTTGGGGCAGTGTGTGGAAGGTTGAGGCAGTATGTCAGACAGTGTGGGGCAGTGTGTGTGTGTTTATGGGGGGGGGGATGGAGGAGGGTGGGGCAGTGTGAAGAAGGGTGGGGCAGTGTGTGGGATAGTGGGGCAGTGTCCAGAAGGGTGGGGCAGTGTGGAGGAGGATGGGGCAGTGTGGGGGAGGGAGGGGCAGTGTGCAGAAGGGTGGGGCAGTATGGGGCAGTGTGGGGGAGGGAGGGCCAGTGTGGGTCAGTGTGCAGGAGGGTGAGGCAGTGTGTGGGATAGTGGGGCAGTGTGGAGGAGGATGGGGCAGTGTGGGGGAGGGAGGGGCAGTGTGCAGAAGGGTGGGGCAGTATGGGGCAGTGTGGGGGAGGGAGGGCCAGTGTGGGTCAGTGTGCAGGAGGGTGAGGCAGTGTGGGGGAGGGAGGGCCGGTGTGGGTCAGTGTGCAGGAGGGTGAGGCAGTGTGGGGGAGGGAGGGCCGGTGTGGGTCAGTGTGCAGGAGGGTGAGGCAGTGTGGGGGAGGGAGGGCCGGTGTGGGTCAGTGTGCAGGAGGGTGAGGCAGTGTGGGGGAGGGAGGGCCAGTGTGGGTCAGTGTGCAGGAGGGTGAGGCAGTGTGGGGGAGGGAGGGCCGGTGTAATCAGGTCTCTCTCATCCCTCCTCTCCTCCCCTCCTCCCCTCATTTATCTTCAGAAATAGTGGCGGGTGTAAATTTAGCCCCAGAGCGGGGCCGCGGCTACGTGGCGGGGTCCAGAAATAGCAGCAGATCTGTCTCTCTCAAACGCACAACGCAGACTCCCCGCTTAAAATAGCCACAGCCAATCACCATGGCGACCAAGGAGTGTGTGCTGTCCTTAATTTATTTATTTTACAGCTGAGGAAAGAGTCTCCGTACGGTTCGAAGGGGAGGATAGAAACCCAGGCTCTACACACGGAAAATTACAGCTGTGATCCCATGCATTTATCTGTGACAGTATTATACAGACATATACACGTACCTCTGTCTCTCTCCCTCTCTCACACACAAAACAATTCCCAGACACCACACAGACAGACACACAGACACAGAAACACACACATGCACACACACAGACAGACAGACACACACAGACACTGAAACACACACACACACACACACACACACACACACACACAGAAACACACACACACACACAGACAGACATAGACACAGACACACACACACACGCACACACATGCAGGTCAGACAGAATAAAAGATAGATGAGGCTTGTCAGTTCCATTCAGCTCCAGATGGGCTCAGGCTTACATAACCCAGCGCGGGGCTGTGTCAGCAGAGCAGCAGGCTGGCGTCTGAGACCAGCGTCTGTGTGTGTGTGTGAGTGTGTGTGTGTCTGTGTGTGTGTGTGTGAGAGTGTGTGTGCGTGTGTGTGTGCGTCTGTGTGTGTGTGAGCGTGTCAGAGTGTGTGTGAGTGTGTGTATGTGTCTGTGTGTGTGTGTGTGAGTGTGTGTGTGCGTGTGTGTGTGCGTCTGTGTGTGTGTGAGTGTGTGTGTGCGTCTGTGTGTGTGTGAGTGTGTCAGAGTGCGTGTGAGTGTGTGTGTGTGTGTCTGTGTGCCAGAGAGTGTGTGTGTGTGTGTGTCAGTGTGCGCGCGTGTGAGTATGTGCGTGAGCATGAGCATGCGCGTGCGTGCATCAGTCCATCTGTACATGCGTGTGTGTGTGTGTGTGTGTGTGCGAGTATGTCCATACCTTCAATGGCATGGAGGTGAGTGCAGGTGAGGTATCCCACAATCCTCTGCTCCTGAAGAGAAGTGCCCACCTGTACCTGTGAAGGAAAGAGAAAGACTCAGCACTTTTGTAAGATGCTTTGTCTAAAAGCCTCTGCTAAATGACTAAATGGCAATTTAGTCACTTAATTAAATTAAATTAAAGTAAAACAAATTGGGAGCAAGAGGAAGAGTTGCTCCCTCCTCACTTCTTTCTCTCAAATTCAAGTTCAAACTCAAATGTTAAAGTGCTTCGTATAAACAACATGGGAACTTGCTTAAACAGGAAATAGCTGATTACATTTTCCAAAAACAAAACAACAAACAATATAAAACACAGGAGACTGTTTCATTCTTTAAATCTCTCTGGGCTTTGCTCCCTCACTCTCTCTCCCCCAGTACATTTGGTGAAATGCACTTGGCTGGACCTGTCAGCCCAGTGTTTTATGGACCTTTATCCCTGAATTAGCTGCATCAATGCTGATGAGCTGGAAGCAGAGGAGGCAAAGAGGCAAAGTGCTCAGCAGGCTTTTACTGCAAATTAGAGTGAGTGTACCGACTGGATCCTGGATGGGAGTGGGGATGTGGGGGGGGGGGGGGGGGAAGAGAGGGGATAGAGTCAGCCACACCCACTGGCATTATTCTCCTTAAAAAAAGATTTTATCCCCAAATGGGAAATGCCAGGTTTGGCACCCGGCCTCACACACAACGGAGGTGTGCATTCACACAGTTTTGCTTGTGACAGTGTTTCGCACTACTTTCACACAGTCCTCACAGTGCTACAGGAGAGCTAGCTCCAGAGCGGAGGAGGAGAGGCGTGCCTCTCACAAATACAAAATTTCAGCTAATGCAAATGACGTTTGTTTAACAGACACACTGATTCAGAGCAACTAACAATGTAAAAAAGAGAAGACGTCCTAACGTAGCAGTAACCAGCAACCCTGACAGACAAACTCACCCTACCACTGATGGGATGGGGCTAATTGTGTCTCGTAGCTGTGGACTCCCGATCACAGTAACCTCATGGTGTAACAGAGGCTGAGGCTCAGGCCCAGTGACTACAGATCCCAGCATGCACTTGTGGGAAGCTCCTTTATGGCCCAACCCACCTGGGACATCCTCTTGCTGCATAGATAACTGTGATGTTTGTGCCTTCGCTAACGTGCTTATGTCACATTGAGAAATCGTGAAGCCGCTGCTGTTGTCTGTCCTATTTCGGGAGAGACCACAATGCTAACTGTCATCTCTCCTGCAAGAAGACTGAATGCTGCAAGTTTAGTTCAGTCTGCCTGGGCTACAGAGCAGCCAATGTACAGCCAAGAAGGGCCAGTGTAACAACCGTGAGAGCCGCTGAACTGAAATTCAAGACCAGACGACAAATACTTTGACCTTTGACCCGGTGTCAACCTTTAATCCTGCAGACGAAATTTAACCCAAGTATAACCTTTTTAATTCTGCAGACTACCCTAACCCAACAGATGGATTTTGGATCTGAAGGCAACTCAGCAACAATGTGTGTAATACTAAGAGACCAATAAGGGACAGCCCAAGGAAATCCCAGACTTGATGTTCCAAACTTGATGAAGAGCTGAAGAACTTCAGCACAAGTATACAAACAGTGACAAAGAGACCGTGATGCGATCGAGTAAAGCTTCCAGGCACAACTGCTTCAAAGGGTTTGTGGAGTAAACTGAACCACCGTGGGAGCATACGATGAGCCTCAATTCAGTTCTGATTCCACTGCCTTCCAAAAGGCGGGAAACAGAAGTGTACTCAGTGCTGCCTATTTATAGTACCAGTCTGGGATCAGTCATTAACAGCCTGTCTCTCCGCTACCTGCCGGTCAGTGGGGGTGTGACTCCTAAAAACGTTTGACAGCGGCCTGGCGGGGTACTGGGCTATCTGTGTGTGTGCGCGCTTCTGATCTTTTCTGCTTTTGTGACCGTACAAAGCCAATTTGTGTGTGTGTGTGTGTGTGTGTGAAGGGGAAAATATGCTAGTATTGGTGTAAGAAGGACTGTATGCGTTTACTGGAGACAGAGAGGAGCTAGGTGAGAAGAGGTGTGATATCTGTCCCTGTGAGCGGGATGGAGGAAGACACCCTGGAGCCGTACAGTACTGCCGTGTTCCCTGCGCTGGAACAGAGGAATAGGACGGTCCACAAGGAGTCCTCTTAGCGTAGGAAAAACATGACAAATGAATGCAACCCGACTTAGCCCTACAACATGAAAAACGTCAAGGACCAAGAGAGACATGTCTGTTTGTGTGTGATTGAATGTGTGTGTGTGTGAGTGAGTGTGTGTTTGTCAGTGTTTACACACACACGTTTGTAAACAGAAAGAGGGACACGCCCATAAATTGCAGGCCAGTAAAGCCTTTTTGGTTATCGCCTAAATGAAAAAGGACAGCATTTTGTTCTCTGAAATAATAATGAGAGGGATGAATGTGAAGTAAAAAAAAAAAAAAAAAAGGTTTAATTATGTGGGTGTTCGTTCTTCAGGGGAAACATTTTAAATTAACATTCCTGCTCAGGCGATAATTAAAGCAGAGAGCAGCCTGACCTCAGCCGCATTGCCACAGGAGCCGGAGCTGCCCCTCTCCCACCTCTCATACGCCCCTACTGCCCCCACCCCTCCCACATTCAGCCAACCTGTCAAACGCTCTCTCTCTCCTCCCAATGGTCCACCCACTACAAACCTGTTTACCGTTGTGCTTAAATGATTAAACATTTTTGTTTAAAGGGTCCCTCATTTTCATTTCAAATTCAATCGCGCGTTGATTAAGAACACCTGCGGCAGTCCACTGGGAAAAGACACAGTGTGCCTCATATTGAGCGCGGGAGACTCATCTGGGACCTTACAGTAATCAACCTGTCAGTCAAGCTGTATTTACTGTAGAATTCTGGTCAAAGGAGCTGTCACAAAACACAAAGCGCAGAAACAGTGCGAGTCACAGCACGCATGTGATAAAGGAAAGCCATGACACCTGGCTAAGAGAGATAAGCCTGACAGAATCCGTGTCATGTGTTAAAACTATGTTGTCTTATGATGTCACAATGGATGCTATGTGTTCAAACTATCCTGTTCTGTGGTGTCACAATTGATACTATGTGCAAAGTATTCTCTGTGAGGTCACAATGTAATGCACTCAAACTGTAATGACAAGATTTATCTACAAAAGAACATTTTTAAGCAATCACAATAAGATGCCATATATAAAAACACACATAAACAACATAAAGCAAGGGAAATGTGTCATTCTTACCACCAGTGGCAATCATTGACAAATTGCAAGAGCAACTGAACTGAAAATAAGTGAATCTGTGTCACATAAACTCATTTACATCACAACAGTACAGCAGACAGAAGATCCAACACGCACTTGGGGATTACTGTTATTACCTCACACATGATACAAGAATGCTTTTCATTCCGTGTGTGGAAACGTAGCAGAGCGTTTCAGTAGCAGTATTTGGACAGGGCTCGGATCTGCAGTTCTGTACGAATGCCACAGCCATCTAATTTAACACTGGCACACTAGCACAAGAACCAAAAGGAGCTAAGCTAAACCGACAATGAGGCACACGTATGGAGCTTGCACACGTCACATGCAAACGCATTCAAAATTAGCCTCTGAGCCACTCGGCCCAAGCGCACCCGGGAGCGCGGCTGTCTGTCCGATTTGAGGACATGAAACCAGCGCGACGTCACCCGTCGGCCAAGTCAAGACGAAACCAAGACGGTGCACAAGCAAAGACGAAAGCTTGAGTGGCCTTCACAACATCCATTTTGAAAAGAAAACGAATAACCTAAAATACTGGCTTCTTACAGCAATAGTGTGACGAAGGAGACAAACATGGTCTGTACTGATCATGTCCGCCATTTCAACACTAAATGGTGTTTTTATGAACCTTTATGAATGTGATTTTTTTGACAGTAAAAGGCACCAAGAAAGGAGAACGCAGAAGCCTGTTAGCTTTTTATCATGCAAATAAATGTCAAACCAGTCAGTTCAACCAATTCTTTGCAAATATTTTAGTCACCAAAAAGCACACAAGGACCAGGAAAAGGATGACTGCACCATTTTGCCAGTTCTTCTACATAATAACTAAGAATGCTTCATGATGAAAACAAGCCATTTAGCATGTCTAGGCTTGCCATTTCACCTAGAGAGTAAACAGCAGTGAGACCTTGAATGTGCTTCTGCTAAATCAGGGGTTCTCAACCTTGGTCCTGGAGTTACCCATATGTGTGCTGTTTCTGTTCAAATGAATCACTTGATGAATTAAGGTTGTCAAAAAAACATTCTTGTTTCATAATTTTGTGCGGAAACAGACTGTATCAAAACGCAGGTTTGACTCATTACCATTTACTTTGTCTTTGAACTCTTCGTTTTCCACAAATGACTTCATTTCCATGAACAGGTGTCGAGGCTTTCAGCATTTAATATTTCACTGATTCCCGATGTAGATCTTTCAGTGATTCAATATAAAATGCGACCTCTTCAAAAAGGAATAATTTGCCACAGCGAATTGCATAATGTCATTATTTGTCTGAGTGACCTGACTGATTAGAACTCCTTATATGGTTATAAAATAGCATTCCTTGTAATATGAATATCTATTTCATAACGTGGCATCAAGAGTGTAAATCATCCCTCGTTGAATATTAAAAGTATCCAAATAAAAACAAATAACAGTGCTTTGTACGTCAGGAATGGCAGTATGTGTTGGGCGGGGGGAAGCAGAATACACGGGGGTGCGTTTAGAATTAACACAAGTCATTCCACACATCAATAGCCATCTGTATTAAAATAAAACCTCCCTGCATCATACCAGGATTAAATTTTACCCCTAGCCCCTTATTCAGTGAACGCCTTTAGTGTGTTTTGTTAATCGTTCGAAAAGACCGTAAAACCCGCAATAAAAAAATCCCCTTTACTCTCTGTACGATTTGACTCCTTATTAAAACGGAAGATACAGCACATCTCCAGATCACTGCTTTAACAAACGCCTAATTACGGAGGCGATTGTGTCAGTAGACATATACGGAAGGAGTGTCACCGCACTCATTATCGCTGCATTTTCATTCAGGCTGTTGAACTGGTTTTCCTTGCCAACTCACGCGTGCTACTATTGTATTGCACGCACCCTACTAAATATATTTTCGAAAAATGTGACTGAGCCATTAAAAAAAAATGTTAAAGATTTTACATGACTCATTAACTTCAAAACAGCATTTCGTTCAATTTGGCCCGAAGTGACTGCACTTTATCGTTCTCCGAAGGGACAAAGTGAGTGATGTTAGTGGATTGATGCGCTGCTGTAATAAGAGCTTCGCCGCGCGCAGATACTGCATGACAGTTCACATCCCCGACCCCAGCGCCGGTCGATACTTGCGTTTAGTTAACGGCGCTGTTGGAACCGCCTGCAGCGGCTCGTCCTCATTCTGCTGCCGCGCACGAAGTCAAAATTCTGCTCAGCGCAGATGACCTGGTTCTGCCGCCGATCAGGAAACCAGAGCACAATAATGATGTTCCAAAAAAAGGCCCATATATTAGCGAAACAGACACCGATTCACTTACGCAACAGCGCCCTAGATTACACGCGCCAATATGCCGCGCCTATCCAGCCCGTATTATGACAGTCGGCTGAGCTAAAGGCCCAGCATGAAGACTAAACAAAATAAACGTAGGCCACTTTCAGTTTGACTCATACCCTCGTAAAAATACAAAAGGTGTCAAAAAACACAGCGGAAAGTGTATATAAAACAATGCCTGTTGGGAGGAATCCAACTGCACATCCAACAGTTAGCTCAACAAGTTGACATGCACAGAACACATTAGGCACTATATAATTCCTGGAGCTACATCTTGACCAGCTGTGTGAAGTAATGCTTCAGCCTCTACCGTTATACAAAGGGAGTAACACGTTCGAACCAGAGTCCGGTCACTACTGTTGTACACTTCTGCAAAGCACTAAACTTCCTTAAAATATCCACCACCTTAAAAGGACAATATATAAAATATAATCTGTGTAAATCACATTGGATGCAGGAGACCCAGCTAATCATAATATTCCATTAAATACAAATTAATTTCACAAGTCAGTCAGTGGTAGCACTCTCTGTACGATTTGACTCCTTATTAAAATGGTCTGATACTCCAGATCTCCAGATCACTACATTAAGGATGCACTGTTTTAACTACCTTCTCATAGTCTTTAAATGGGTTTTTTTATTTGTTCTGCTCACTGTAAATTAAGAAGGGGTTTAATGCAGTAATGAACACATTAATGCACTGTGTGTGTGTGCACATGTGCATGTGAGTCTGTGTGTGTGTATGTTGTGTGTGCGCACATGCGTGTGCGTGTAAAGATAATTGTGTCTGCTTAAGCGGAATAAGTACTGTGGTAGACGTCTGCACATGCTCTATATGTTACAAATTGGGAATGTGCTTCTCTCCTAGAGCATTAAATAACCCCTAGAGGGATGGATATCGTTTTTATTGCATTGCTGTCCTGTAAGCGCATTCCTCTTCATTCAAAAATGTGCAGACAAAGGGGAGGACGTAAAATCATGAACCTGAAAATGCACAGCTTTGTCCAGAATAAATCAGGGATGTGTATGCTGTGGATACCCTGACATTCACTATATGACCAAAGTATCGGGACAACCCTGAGATATCTCACTACCCTAATAGGCTGCTGACATGGTTTACCATCTAAAACAAATATTTAAATTTTTACATTATGGAGAGGGGCTGATACATCTTGGTCGTAGTTAGGGCCTAAAAAATCTTACCGCTTTTGGCATAGAGTGGATGGACTGAACCAGTAATCATTTAAACCCCTTCTGGTATGCTAGTCAGGTATGAAGTTTGCAATCAAATTCTGGAGCATTTGAATAATTTGCAAAGAAAGAAAGAAAAAAAAGAACAGTCACAGCATTCCAACTACATATTTAGCATTGGACAAAAAAGGCAGAATGGCCTCCCTTTTGAAGACGGATGTAACCCAGACAAGCCAGACATCTAGAGAGGTGGAAATCCATGGTGAGAGACATTCTGACATAAACGGACATGAGGTTAACCCCAATATAGCTCAGGTTTTACCCAGATACAGCCACGTCCTAGATGGCTAGATCGCTAACTTTGACTTTACAACCAAACGTAGCTGGTTTTTCATCCGTGCGCCTAGACAGCGTTTCGCCCGCTTTTCACCTGAAAAATGTTCCCCGGGAAAGGGCATCACGCGCGGGGAGAAACGGCAGTGACAGAGAGCCGGCTAAAAAACACGCGGCGGCTGTCGGCAGACAGAAAGGATTACACGTTTACTACTCCCGCGCCGCTACAGTAGCCTGCCCGCGACAGTAACCCTATATTTTTGGCTGAAGTTTTAGCTTCTTTGTCTGATGTCTGATTCACTGCGCGCGGCTCGCAGGACTGGGCACGGAGCGCAGGAACCCGATCCGGCTCCGCGACCGACATCAATCCGCCCTCCTGTCAGGTCACCGCCGTTACACCCTTGAACAAGGCTCGCGCGCCGAGCTGTTCCAGCGAATATCCAGCAGCACAGCAAACAGCAGGACGAATGAATGGGAGCGAAAAAATGGAAACGGTAATGTAGAAATCATCTATGCAATATACTGAGTGCGTACAATAAAATAACACACACACACACACACACACAATACTCAGACTGTTGCTTGGTGAGGTGGAGCATGGCCTTTCTGTTCCTCTACAGCTGAATATGCAGGGCCACCCATATGCCAGCCCGCATGCACGTATTTTTTTAAATATTTAATATTAATTGACAGACAACTGTACTAAAGATTCTTTCCAGAGTTATCTCTGTCTTTGTCTCAGTCTTTGTTATTCAAAACGGAGTGGTTAAGAACCCAGTGAATGTAACCAGCTCCAGCTTCAGAAGAGCATTGCTAACGATCGACATAACTATATAATACTATTAAACTATTAGACACTGACCCGAGAATTTAACCGAAGTACATCAATAAACTGAAAAGAGATATACGATCACACTGACACACACGGGCACGCGCGCGCACACACACACGCACCCAAGCACCCACCGACCCACACACACACAACCTTTTGGTAACCTTTCATAAATAAAAAAAGACAGTTCCCCTAGTGCACCGCTGCAATACCAGGCCAGCAGGGCACCGGTTCAGAGGGATCAGTTCCATCAACAGCACACAAAACACCACGTGACACCACATTTATTCATATCGATTGCGTCTCTCAACAAACATGTATGAAGTGTATGAAGTGCGCAGCATCAAAAAAACATTTTGCTTATTTCGCTATATTAAATGGCCACGGCGTGCTCTGTCGAAGGGGCGCATTTTGCTGACTAGCTGATTCCATCGGTCAATAAATCTGAGGAGGAAGTGCAGCAACGGAACGTGCGATTTTCTTATTTTCTTCTTTTTAGCATTAACTTAATGCCTTAGTAAGCGTTCCACCTGCTGCTTTTGTCAAATGTGCCCTTTCCCTCGTTTGTCACTGCGAATAACGCTGTCAGTGACTAATGACGCTAGTCAAAACAGTGTTAGTTAGTGCCCGGCAGCTATGAAAGGGGAAATGTGACAAAATCCTTTATTAAAACACGCTGATTTATGTGGGGGGAAAAAGTATAAACATGCTTTTCATTTCATTCTTGCCAAAAAAAAAGCTACTGAATATCAATGTGTGCAAGCAAAAGGTGAAGAGAGGGAGAGAGTGAGAGAAACGAAAAAGGAACAGACAGAATTAGTCATAAAGAGAGAGGAAGAGCCTTAAATGCTGCGGTAAGTGCTGATGGGCTGTCCCTCTCTGTCAGCACCTCACACTGTCTAACACAGCACACTGTGCGCTAACGGCTGCCGCACGGCCACCCATCACAAATGTTTACTACAACTCCCAGAAGCACAGCCTGCATGCCGCCCTGATGTAATAATGGGATGGAAGGTTTCCATGGTTACGACTTGCAAGCGTTCACGTCAAATTGTCAGGAAACCTCGAGATGGCGATTATTATGTCTTGCAATATGGCCCGTAAATTTCCACACCAAACGAACAGCTACGTAGCGTTTAGCTGTGGTTTTAAGAGCAGCGGAGTTGGTTGTGAGGGAAAAACAGTGTTCGACATCAAAACTGCAATAATTTGGATTTATTTATCTCGAACAGTATTTTTATTTTTATTTTTTACTGCCCTGTCGGATAAAACCAGAGCTTTCGGAAAAATACCAAATTCCCGGTCATAATCAGCAGCTGGGTGTTGGCGTGGAAGGCGTTTACCAGTCGGAAGTCAAGGCAATTACGGTAAAGGCCGCGTGACGCTCAGGCCCCGTGAGCGCGGCGTTTCGGCTGAACAGGAGCCGGCTAATCGCCGCCGCGGCGCAATTAGTCGGCGCGGCCGCGAAAACGCGGGGCTGGGACCCGGACCGCGTCCGCCGCCCTCGCTAATCCGCGCCGGTGACCCGCGGGGGCGGCGTTTAGCGGGCCTGTCACATTCACAGGCGCCGCGGGGCCGGCTCAGGGCCCCCTGGCACCGGGCCAGCGACCGCGGAGAGAGAGAGAGAGAGAGGGGGAGAGAGAGAGAGAGAGGGGGAGAGAGAGGGGTCGAGTACGGCACCTGGAGCCGGGCCAGGGCCGTGATGAATATGGACAGGCTGAATAGATTACGGAATACAATAGATTGCGACCCCGCGCGCCGCAGACTACATCAAAGAGCCAAGATGGCCGGTTGTCAACATCTCCTAACCGCAACCTGTCACTGCCCTCCCATCATATGAAGCTCATCTGATGGATCACGTAGTTGACTTTAAAAGCCCATTTTCCTTATGCGTGAGAGAGAGAGCATTGAAAGAGAGGGTGGACTGAGGGAGAAAGAAACAGACAGTCAGACAGAGAGAGGGAGAGAGATACAGAGAGATGGAGTAAGAAAGAGAGAGGGAAAAATAGATATTATTGTTATATTGTCTTACAGCTGTCTACACAGGTTTTGGCAACGTGAATCCTGACGTGCACCAGGCCAATAAAACGCTTAATTTGAAACTGCGACCCGGATTAGGAGAGAGGGGGAGCGAGAGACAGGAAACAGAGAGATTAAAATGCACTTTTATTTCATTGAAAGAGAAGCTATCTGTCTCCGCACAGGCGCCTGGGGTGGAAGGGCAGCCGTCCAGAGGCTCTCTGCAGCCACACTGCTGATTCACAGCCCCCGCGGTGGAGTCACTTAACTCCCTCCTTTCCACCACGGCTGGGAAGCACAGCCCGTCTCCAAACCCAGCTCTGCTGGAGCAGGACTGTCATAACCAAGGCCCTGGCAGTAAATACGGAACAAGAGGCAAAAGCCGTGTTTCTACAGCAGGAGTCCAGATCTCTGTAACCCGTAACCTAGACACCGAGTTCACGCCGTTGGCAGTAGACACAGCTGTGCACATGTGAAAATCGCACAACCGGGAAATTCAAAGCTGCAGGAGCCAAGTTGGAAGGGAAACGTGATTGGCTTTTATTTTATTAAGAGAAGAGTTCATATTGAAATCTTTATTAAATAAAAGTGATTGCATCTATGAAATTACATTATGTAACGCTGAACACTCAGGCCCAGCTACACAAGAAGAATCTGACACCCTTCTTAGCTTTGGTAGGATGTTCAAAGAAAGCAATGCATGCCATAGAGAGAGAGAGAGAGAGAGAGAGAGAGAGAGCAAAAGAGTGAACGAATGACACGAACCTTGGCGAAGAGCGCCCCCTTGGAGACCAAGGCGTCGTGGCCGCGCGCGTTGGGGTAACACTGGTAGTCCGCGTCCAGGATGGGGTACCGGCTGGCCAGCAGCAGGCCGCTGTTGAGGAACTTGAAGCGGGAGCAGCACCCCTTCCAGGCGTAGCGGCCCACGTCGCTCAGGACGAAGGGGAAGTAGCGGTGGAGCTGCCGCCTCAGCCTGGCGGCCGCCCGCCGGTCAAACACCTCCTGCAGGCACAGGAAGTCCAGGTTGGCGGGGAAGAAGGCCGAGATCTCGTGGTCGAAGCCGTCGTCGCCGTGGCGACGCCTGCGCAGGGCGGGCTTCTTGAACACGGAGGTGCGGTGGGAGAGGGTGTTGTTGGACACGCCCCCGCCGTCGCAGCCGTGGAAACGGGCCAGCGACTCCCGCGAGGCGGTGCGGCTGTCCAGGCTCCCCGCGTCGGCCCCCTCGCCCCCCGTCGGGCGGGGCCCGGTCGGGTCCTCCTCGGGTTCCGGCTCCGGGGCGCTGATGCTGATCTGGACCCCCGCCGGCTGGAGGGGGGGCTCGGGCTGCGTCTGCGCCCCTCCCCCCGCCGCGGGGTTGGTGGGACAGTCCGCCGGGGGTGGGCACTCCTCGCCACCGCCGGGCCCGGGCCCGCCCCCTCCCTCCCGCGGCTCGGCCTCCCCGTTGCTGTCGGGGCGGTGGTCCAGGGAGGAGGTGCGGCGGAAGCCCCCCCCGCCCGGCTGCACCAGGCTGCTGAAGGAGGCGGCGCTGATGGACGTGTTGGTGGGCGAGTCGATGTAGATCTTGATCTGCGGGCGGCTGGCGCCGTTGCGGATTCGCCGGCCCACCTCGCGGGCCCGCCCCTGCGTGTCCGACAGGTTGTTGAAGCGCGCCAGCGAGTCGGGCAGCAGGCACACGTTGGCGCTGCAGAAGCAGAAGCTCCGCCCCTGCGGGCGCCACTCCCCCTGCGCCCCCGCCGCCGCCGCCCCGCCTCCTCCTCCGCCCTGCTCGGCGCGCCGGGCGTCGGCCCGCCGGTGGCTGTAGGCGTAGGGCCGGCGGGCGGCCTGCAGCGGGGCCCACAGCAGGAAGCCCAGCAGGGCGAGCGGCAGGGCGGCCAGGATGAGCAGCAGGTAGAGCGGCGTGGAGACCAGCACGCACAGCGCCAGGAAGGAGCAGGGGTCCTGGGAGCGCCGCCGCTTCTCCTGCGACGTGCTCAGGAAGGACGCCAGCAGCCGGTCCAGCAGCCAGTAGCAGGGGAACACCAGCGCCCAGGACAGGCCGCTCAGGAAGCCCAGCAGGGGGCTGGAGAACGGGGCCGCGTGCAGCGCCATCTTGGGCTCGGCCGGAACGCGGCGCTCGGCTGCCGCGGCAACGATGACAGGGAAAAAAAAAGAAAGAAAAGAGACAAATCTGCCCGCCCCCCCTCGCCCGGAGAGAGGCCCGCTACATGGTTCCCTCTGGCGCCCCCTGTAGGCACGGCCACGGCGCCACCACGCGGGCGGGGTCCAGAGGGGTCTCTGCTCTCCCTGCCCCGGGCAGGCCCTCTGGTGGGGGGAATGAGGTATTACAGTCTCCTGCTGTGGGACATGGCCAGGTGAGAGTGACTACTCCTCGGGTGGGGGATATCCCATTTCCCTCTGGGCTGCGGGACTTACAGCACTCCGGGACCTGCCATCCCCACTCGAACCCGAAACCTGACAGGGAGAGAGGGGGGAGACAGAGGGAGGGAGAGAGAGAGAGAGAGAGAGCACAGTGTGACTCACAGAAAGGAGAGCATTGGATCAGTAAGGAGAGGATCTTTATGTCAGTGATCATGCTCACAGACAAAAGAAAATAATTCATTATTGTTTTGCTGGACCAACACTGCGTGTCTGTGTGTATAGTAGTCCGCGTGTGTTTGTGCATGCGCTCTTACGCGCGCGTCTGTGTATATAATTCCATCTGTGCGTTCTGTGCTCACGCGCATCTGTGCGTGGGAGTTCCGGGAAAGAAATTTAATTTAAATGTCTCCGTTTAAATGTCACGAATAACAGCGTCAATTATCTCCCCTTGATCAGGAACAGCATTTCCATTTCTCCAGACAAAGGTTCCCTCTTTCTTCAGCACATTGAAATGGAAATGACAGGAGCGCAGATTTATTCGCTCGGGCACCCCAGAGATTACGGCTACAGGTGTTGGAGTCGCAGGAAGTAGTAATTAGGCATTCTGGGTGACTCATACAGGGGCAAAGCATGCTGGGGAAAAAAAAAAAAACATTTTCAGGAGCCAGACACATTTTCATTGTTGTAACAAAGTTTTTTGGTGGTGCCCGCCCACCTCTCCGGGATGAACCAATGAGCTGCTGATATCACTGTCCTGACTCCGCTCCCAGCCCTTGCCTCCCCCACACCCCCATGTGAAGGTCTGGCAGATAGTGACGTGAAATTCAGGAATCAATATGGTAACAACCAGCTTCCTCATTACTCTCTTCCCCTCTCTCCCTCCCCCAGCACCTCCCCCCTCCCCCCTCCCTGCGGTGCTATAACAATGTTCCCCACACTGCCAAAACAAAGTCAATGAACGTTCATACTGAAATAATATCATCAGAGACTGCTAGTCCCTCTCTCTGTCTCACACACACACACACAGACTCTCTCTCTCTCACACACACACACACACACAGACTCTCTCTCTATCACACACACACACACACACACAGACTCTCTCTCTCTCTCTCTGTCTCACACACACACAGACACACACACACAGACTCTTTCTCTCTCACACACACACACACACACACAAACACTCTCTCTCTCTCTGTCTCTGCCTATATATGTGCGTGCTTGGGTGCCTGCATGTGAATGCATGTGTATGTGTGTGCGTTTGTGTGTGTATATGTGTGCATGTGTGTGCGTATGTGTGTGCGTGTGTGTGGTGTGTGTATGTGTGCGTTTGTATGTGTGCATGTGTGTGCGTTTGTGTGTGTATGTGTGCATGTGTGTGCGTGTGTGTGTGTGTGTGTGTGGTATGTGTATGTGTGCGTTTGTATGTGTCTGTATGTGTGCGTTTGTGTGTGTGTGTGTGTGTGTGTGTGTGTGGTGTGTGTATGTATGTGTGTGCGTTTGTGTGTGTATGTATGCATGTGTGTGCGTGTGTGGTGTGTGTATGTGTGCGTTTGTATGTGTCTGTATGTGTGCACGTGTGTGCGTTTGTATGTGTGTGTGTGTGTGTATGCATCTGTGGAGGCTGGAGGGGGGGGGAGATGGTGGAATGGTCTCAGGGTGAATATGACCCAGTTACAGCCTCTGCACCCAGAGCCC
This sequence comes from Anguilla anguilla, assembly GCF_013347855.1. Classification (NCBI taxonomy): domain Eukaryota; kingdom Metazoa; phylum Chordata; class Actinopteri; order Anguilliformes; family Anguillidae; genus Anguilla; species Anguilla anguilla. The sequence goes on from NC_049216.1 coordinate 9,843,619, forward strand.
AATGCACACCTCTCATCTGCTTGTACACACACTTATACATACTGTATTTACACACATTTATACACACACACACATTTATACACACACACCTCTTCTACAAATACATACACTTAAACATACTGTATTTACACACGCTTATACACACATACCTCTTCTGCATTTACACACAGCTCTTGTCTGAATTGATACATTTTACACACTTCTTTGTGCCATCGTATCTATTAAACACAGTTCACTCACATACAGTATTGTCTGTACCAGATCTGGTACATTTGATTTTCATATATCTACATATGATTTTCAAAATAGAAATATAATTATTTTTATTTTCATTTCAAACAAAATTATTGTAAAATTACTTATTTTCAAACACAAGGTTTTTAAAAAAATATCTGAATGTATATGAAAGTTACTGCAGACAGAATAAGTGGCTACCTGTCACAAAAAGAGGGACCGCAGCAGTAAAAGAGAGAGAGAGGAAGAAAAATTATATTCCTGAATTGTCCAGCTGCCATAAAATTAAATACTTGGCTTGAAAATGAAATTTAGATTAGGCAGAGAGAGAGGCAGAAAGAACACAAGATGCAGAAATTGAAACTGAGAATTTGCCTGAAATGAAAAAACTGAAAAAAGAGGTTCATCTTTACTGTGAAATTCCACAGTCCCTATCCAGCCATCCTCCACCCACTGACCTTTGACCTGAGTAGGGGGGGGGGGGGGGAGAGCAGATGGCTGAATGGGGGTAGGGGCAAAGAGAAATGCAGCAGCACTGATAACCTGTGTCCCAGAAATCCACATCATAATCCTCACCAATGACGTCACAACCGCACTGTGCTCCAACGCGCGCGCGTGTGCACGTGCACTACAGAATTAGAACAGGAGAGACGTGATTAAATAAAAAAAAATGAAAAAGTCTAAAACCCGGGTCTGCGCTCCGGTCACTCAGTAACCCTTAACCCTCACTGGCGCTACGGCGACATGAACAGTTAGCCCCGGTGTAATCCGAACCGCAGAGCAGCCGGTAATCTGGTAATCTGGACTGGCACCGAGCGGAGAGAGCCAGCTGTGTGCAGAGGGGGCGGGGCAGAGGGGGCGGGGCCACAGGTTCAAACGCTCGCTGTGAGCAGGAGGCGGAATGTGAGTGGCGGACGGCCTGAGGAGCAGCCGAGCCCCAAACAGGAAGAGACGCCAACCGCCAAGCGACGCAACGGCAGACCTGCTAGAGCTGAGAGCAGCTCCACAGCACAGCGCACAGCCTGAGACTCACACACAGGCATGAACACACTCACACTCACACACACATACACACACACACCCCCACTGTCACACACACACACACACACAGGCATGAACACACTCACACTCACACACACATACACACACACACCCCCACTGTCACACACACACACACACACAGGCATGAACACACTCACACTCACACACACACTCACACTCACACACACACTCTCACACACACACACACACACACAGGCATGAACACACTCACACTCACACACACACACACACACACACACAGGCATGAACACACTCACACTCACACACACACACGCATGAACACACTCACACACAAACACTGTCACACACACACACACAGGCATGAACACACTCACACTCACACACACACACACACGCGCATGAACACACTCACACACACACACAAACAC
>NC_049216.1:9850303-9880303 GCF_013347855.1 Anguilla anguilla
AGATTTGCAGCCAAATGCAACCGCCAGACAGCCTGGCGCTAACAACTTCATCATTAGAATGTGACATTCCCTTTGAACTTATCCACATCGCTAACTGCTTTAGCCACTGAGTCTCAGTGCCTCCTCACTCACATTGAGTCTCACTGCCTCCTCACTCACACTCGAGTCTCAGTGCCTCCTCACTCTCACACCGAGTCTCAGTCCCTCCTCACTCACAGAGTCTCAGTCCCTCCTCACTTTCACACCGAGTCTCAGTCCCTCCTCACTCTCACACCGAGTTTCAGTCCCTCTTTACTCTCACATAGAGTGTCAGTCCCTCCTCATTCTCACACTGAGTCTCAGTGCCATCTCACTCTCTCACTGAGTCTCAGTTCCTCCTCACACTCACACCAAGTCTCAGTCCCTCTTCACTCTCACACCAAGTCTCAGTCCCTCCTCACTCTCTCATAGTCTCAGTCCCTCCTCACACTCACACCGAGTCTCAGTCCTTCCTCACTCTCACCGCGAGTCTCAGTCCCTCCTCATCTCAGAGTCTCAGTCCCTCCTCACTCTCACACTGAGTCTCAGTCCCACCTCACTCACACAGTCTCAGTCCCTTCTCACTATTACACCAAGTCTCAGTGAATTCTCACTCTCACAATGAGTCTCAGTGCTCTCACATTCACACGGTCTCCTTCTCACTACTTCATAGTTTCTCAAAACATGTTCTCTGTTACATTGCTTCTCCGTGAGTCTCAGTGCTTTCTCCGACTGTGCCTCATCTCCGTCTCACTGAATGCAGTCTCTGCCTTTTACTGTGGGTCTCAATCTTCACAGTGCTCTTTAAATGTAAAAAAACACACCAGCGCAAACCAATCTGGGTTTGAATCTGTAAACCGTAGAAGTGGGAACACTTGCCCCTGGATCCAGTCAATATTTGTCATTAACGTCATATCCAAAATGAACCCAAGCGGGTCAATACAAACCCAGTGTTTTCATTCATTCTGTTGATTACTCAAACTCGCCAAACCATCTGTGCAGAAAAAAGGAGCGCTTGCATTTGACTATGCATGAGCTTCAGGGCCCCGAGCCGACTGATCCAGGATTTCAGCTGCGAGAAAGAGGCCATTCAGAAACTGCAGGGCGCAGTCGGCAAATACAAGCATCGGCGCTCAATGGAGGCTTCTTTCCTAAGCCAGGTGGCAGAAATTGTGAACTGTTGAGCCTCTTCTCTGTTCTCTGTATGCCCCCCCCCCCCCCCAAAAAAACCCCAACCCCACCCCTCATCCAAAACACTGGCCCACAGTGGTGGAGAGGGCGGTTCCTGAGAATAGCCCTGAGCATCAGAGACTGCTGCTGTACATGTTTGTTGATATAAATCTGAATAAATCCTATTTTGAGAAGGAAAAAGAAAGAATTGTGAACAGTACAAGAGTTTAACTCTGATGAGTTCTGTTTATTTACTGTGTGTGTGTGTGTGTGTGTGTGTGTGTGCATGCGTGCACGGGTGCCATATGACTGTGTGTGTGTGCGGGGGGGGGGGTTATTCCATGGTGGCCTAGGGTGGTGCGGCCCAATGTGAGGTCTTGTCATGGGACCCAAAATCCCTGGCGACACCCCTTTTTGTGTATGTGGGTGTGTGTAATACACAGAGATTGCATCTGTGTATTCAAGTGCATACGTGTGGGTATGTGTCCACATGCGTGCCTGTATGTGCCTATGTAAGTGTGCATAAGTACATGAGTCTCTGTGGTTGTATTTGTATGTGTCCTAATTCAGGGGTTGATACAAACGGATGTAGCCTTAATTCAGGTGGAAGTGCACATTACTTCTAAGAGGCTCATGCGCACGCACACACGTGTGCACCCCATACAGACAGCACGACCATGAAGGAGGAAATGAAACCTATGACAGGGTGAGAGCTCTTGGTTTTGCGCGAACACCGTGCCCGGGTCTTTCGCGGTCGCACGAGGCAGCGTGGAAGGCGCCGCCTTTGCAGGGGGAGACAATCCCCTTGATTAGCGTGCGCGGGACGTGCTGGGAAAATTGCTCCCCTGACAAGAGACTTAAGATTCGCACTGATTCATAGCTGCCGCTCATTTCTGCTCAAGAGGAGCTTGTGATTGTGCCGCTCAGTCGTGACCGGCTCGAGAAGTTCATTAAAGTTCAGTCGCGGTGACATCGCTGCAATATTTACACCGGGAGAGTTGACAAGACGAAGCCGTTAATACCTCAGGGCGTAATTTGGGGTCACACAATGGATGAAAGAAATGTGCACCTCTGCCACTTCACAGAAGCATCCCCACGCGTCCCCGTGAACAATAAAATGTCATGCGGTAACTGAATATATAAATCCAATAGTGGTAAATTAAACTTTACCACAGTAAAACATGCTGTGTCAGATGATTTCACGCTGAATATTTTACTGAGCGGCATGTCAGCTCGGCCGCGGGCTCACCCCTCCTCCACACTGTGGCTCATTATCGAACAGAGCATGAAGTTCACGGGAATGCAGAGAGACATGTCGACCACCAGGACCCAGGACAACCTCATTAACACGCAAAAAATCCGAGAGAGCTCCAGGCTAATAATCAAACGGACTATTGACACGAGAGGGCTGGTGCGCCGCGATGGATATAATATTTCGGGGAAACTGGCGCTGTTGTAACCGCGGACACATTAAATGCCATAACCAGGTACGCTAATTCGCGTTTTTTGTGTTCAACACGTACTTATATTGGCCATCTTATATTGGCTAGCGGAAGCTCCAGACAGGAAACCACGTAAGCTTTGCGTTCTCGTCTTTAGCATTTGTATACGTCTGACTACGGCATGTGTGTATCTACACCTGTGACATCATCTGTGTGTGTGTGTGTGTGTGTGTGTGCGCGCGCATGGGAGAGAGAGAGAGAGAGACTGTTTGTGTCTGGGAGTTTTATAGCCCGCTGACTTTTTTTCACCACGTCAGCCAAACGGAGACTGGGGCAGACGGAGCAGTCTATAAGCAATAGAACCACGCCTTGGTCACTGAAACGGGTTGCGTACGGGTTACACAACTCGCGGCTAATCACTAATCACTTCTTCGTACCAGGATTCAGAACAAATCCAAGCAAAACCGAGAGCCAGAGCCAGCTTTTTCATATATATAGCATATACACTGTCTGTGTAGCAGTGTATCTTTATTCCCATATTGCATTACAACACACAGCATTTGATTCGAAATACATGTGCATTATTGATGGCAAAGGCAGTTACAGGCGCGCAGAAATTTTTGCTCACAAAGCGGACGACACTTCACACCCTCTCGTTAAGGCAACAAAGCAGATACCCTCGCGTATGACAGCGCGCGCGACTGACAGACAGCGATGTACAGTAGGCTACTCTCTCGCAGCTGCCGCCCCGAGACCGAGTTGCACTTCAGTCCACTTAGCGCCAAACTATACATCCGGTGAACAGAGGCTAATATAACTACGTGAGCATTAAATTTATCTAGCTTTAAAACGTATAATGTTGTGCGGGGCACCGGCAATTCGAACAGACATAGCAGACAGTTTTCACAGCACGCGATTTGAGATGGACGGCCCTCTTGATGGCTTATCAATGGACGCACACGTCGACTCGCAACGGCTTACCTCCAAAGCCTCCTGCTCTCGAACACAATCCCTCCTCCAACACATGCAAATAACAGTCAAATCACACCCACCCGGCGACTCGTAGACTGCGAGGAAAGGCGCTTAAGGTAACAAAGACTCGCTCTGCTTTCAGATAAACGTCTACGAAAGTAGAAGGTATGAGAACAGTCGCGCTGAACCGTTGCTTTGGCAACGTGGTCTAGGCTTCATTTGGTCAATTTTCATACCTTCCCTTTTCTCGTTTCCTTCCTGCCTGCTCTCCGTTTCAGAGTGATACACGCGTCGAGAGGGAGAAAGAGAGAGAGAAAGAACCCGGTAGTGTACTTACAGTTTCAATGGCGTGGTTTACAAACAGGTGGGACACTTGTTCCTCTTCCCTCTACATCAAAAGCAGTGAGTGGTGCTTCGCTCAGTGCTCTGGAAATTTTCGAACAGACCACCGTGCAGGCGCTGCGCTTCTCCCGACGGACTGCATGGATTTCTTCTCCAGCACCACCACACTTTGAACAGCTCCATTGACGTCACCTTCCTCAAGCTACGACGCCACACCCTTTTGATGAAGACCACCGCCAATAGCGAGGCGGAAGAACAACCAATCATCTGACTCCCCCCATCCTGCCTAACCCCACCCAATCCAACCACGATTGGCCGAAGTCTACTGCTAGTGAATCTTCTCTAATTGCTAGCAGGATAACAAGCCAGGAGGACACGCGGATGTTCCCGCTTTTCCAGGTGAAAAATATGACCGCGTCTGGAAAATGAAAGGCAGCATATTTCATGTTCCCGATCCCCCCATGTTTTGGCGCCATTCCCGATGTAGAATTACATGGGACTACATTTCCCAGTTGGAAGAGCAATGTTAATGCACGGTCTCTATCGCTACCGTGAACGCGTGGAAAGTGGCGTAGAAAGAAAGTCTATTTAAAAAAATCAAACAATAGTCACACACTAACGAAAAGCTTTAAAAAACATATACTGCGATGATGATGATTATACTATTATTATTATAATAATTTTTTTTTTATGTTGCAAAGGATATGATACAATAATGGAAAATCCATCAATTAATTGCAGTGTTCAATAAAAAAACAAGTGTTGCCTAGCTAGTGCCCTGTTAGTATATTTTGCCAACTACCTCCACACTTGTGCAATAGATCCATCGAGCATTTTTAATTCCTCAGAGGGACAAGGAGATTTTGTTAACATGGGTGAAATGGGGGAGAGATTGATTGATTTTCTGTAAGAACACATTTCACCACTCAGCATTACTCTGAAATCACGTTTTGCTTCTTACATTGCCGGATTAATCTCACGCGGCGGCGACGCTGTGGAGATACGTGCACGAGCGGAGTTTGTTCAGAGAACCTCGTGCCAGTCACGAAACGCGGCTCACAGAAAACAGTATTACCCACTTACCGTATTAATAACCGACAGATCTAACAACATGCAACATATCCTTCTACATGCATACGTGTTTGCGTGTATTAATCTGCATTCAAATGTGAGAGCTTAAAAGGTGCTCTCTGAGGTAATTTCCATTACATTTAATAAATCATATTTGCACAAAAACCCTTTGACAATTTATTTAGGCAACAATATTGAATGTGTATTTAAAGATAACTTGTTAACGGATGCCTGTGAGTTTAAAAATGGGTTTGAGTAGGAAACAAGGCCCAAACCAATTCTTGAAAGCAATAGCCTAAGTGCTTGGGGGAAGATTTTTGAGAAAGCATGGGAAGCAAAAGGAACAGGGTCGCTACCTAATGAGGTCCTAAAACGTCTGAAATGTGCCTCAAGTTCGGTTTTATCATTCCCAAATATTTGATTTGATTTAGATTTTGTTATTTCACAGGAATAAAAACAATGCTTAAAAGAACAAACATAGTCTGAGGCCCAACTCAGACGATCTGATTTTCACTGGCTTACTGCCTACTGAGTGAGGAAAGGGGAAAACGTGAGTTTAGGGACCAGGAGGATAAGAGAAACTGCATCAAAATTATGATTTAAAAAAAAAGAAAAGAAAAGAGGGGGAGTGAGGAAGAGTACATTTGAGAAAAAAAGATAGATGAGAAGATGAAGAGCAAGAAAAAAAATTGTTTTGAAAGTGGGTACATCCCTCCAGCATGGAATAAATACATCATCACATTGATACCGAAGGCATCTAAAAGGGATCCAAGGGTTTCGTTGATTCATATCACTCTCATAAGCATCATTTACAATAAATATTCTGGTATTTTAAATGCTTACCAGTACATGCTTACCCAGACTGGTCTATGCAGATCAAAAAAGGAATTTGGGCACATATTTAGCTTTTAAATTGTATCCTATGTTATTAAGTAAAACTGCAGCATGATTTGATGCCTTCCAAATGGTCTTTGACTATGTCATCTGAGAGAGCCCTGCTCAGCGAGGGCTTAGGAATGCTGGGGCTGATGGGAAACTCAATGACGCAATTAACAGCTTATATGGAGCGCCCGTAACCTGTGTGCAGGTAAGTGACCTGAGTACTGGTTGTTTCAAACTCAATTTGGGGTTAAAGAATGGGATGTGCTCTCTCCAACTTAAATTTTCCTAGACTTGGCACAGCAAAAAAAAAAAAAACTGGAGGTGAGATTAGCTGACATGGCTCGGGGTGTTCTGCACTGATAATATCATCCTTCTGGCCAAGTCCTTCCAGCTGAGACCATGATTCGCAAATTTTGTTGATCACGGTCACTAAATTGAGATTTATAAACATTAAAATAAAAAAATAAAAAAAACAAGAACAGAAAAATCCAGACCATACATTTTAGAAAAAAGGAGCAATGAGGTATGTTCATGACGTTTCCTCTGGAATAACGGATAAATACCTGAATTTCATTTTTGATAAATATATTACATTTGAAGACGGCGCAAGATCTTTGGCATGTAGCACACAGGTCCAGATTTGGGATCTAGAGAATGTAAAACGAAAGTTTGTAAAGACCTTGGTTATTATGTATGCTCACAGTTCTGTAATTCCAGCCTGAATAATGCTGATGCATTATGGGTTTTAAAAGAATCTATACAAGCCAACTCCACTCCATCCAGCACAAGGCAATTATTTTTATTTATTTATTTATTTTTTTTTTTTTACAAGAGCACACATTTGCATTAAAGCTCACCATTCAAGCTGGCATGAATATGGGGCCTAATTACATACAGCAAAAAGGCTGTGGTGGTTAGGGCTCGGAACTGGCCAATCAATACGCCTGAAGACAGGATAACAGGGGTCATCAAATGGGATCAAACACACAACTGCCCTTGGACAAAGGAACACAAGGCTATATTATATGAGGCAGATTTACAGTGCGTCTTCAGCAGTAAGTTATGAAGCAATGTCAATATCATTAAAAGCATGCCATTCCTATATTTAAGAAATGATGTATGGTTCAAGCCAAAACTCATAACTTACAACCAACTGTGCTCCAGTACCCTGCTCCAAGAACACTGGCCTGTCTTTCAGTGCTAGATACACTACATGGCCAAAAGTATGTGGACACCTGACATCCAACATCTCATCCAAAATTATGGGCATTACTATGGAGTTTGTTCACCCTTTGCTGCTATAACAACCTCCACTCTGCTGGGAAGGCTTTATACTAGATGTTAGAGCATTGCTGCACGGACTTGTTTCCATTCAACCAAAAGTGCTTTAGTGAGGTCGGGCACTGAATGGGCAATTAGGCCTGTCTTGCACTTGGCTTTCCAATTGTTCCCGAAGGGGTTGGATAGGGTTGAGGTCAGGGTTCTTTGCAGGCCAGTCAAGTTTTGTTGCCACAAAGTTGGAAGCACAGAATTGTCTAGAATGTCACTGCATTAAGGTTTGTCTTCACTGAAATGATAAACAGCCCCAGACAAAGGGGTGTCCAGGTACGTTTGGTCATGTACAGTAACACTGGCCTGACTTGCAGTGCAGAAGGCTTCTCTCAGAAGGCTCTCTTTGTCCAGTCTGGCATGAGACTCTAAGGATGTGACATTTTCATAAAACTGCGGAATAACCCGGAAACTTTAGAAACACGCCCTTTATGGATTTCTGAGGAAAGCACATACAATAACGAATGACTAACAAATGAACGCCATCTATCAACCTTTTCCAATACAATAGGAAAAACACACCCACGCGTAGGTCGAGTCACACCACTGACGAGACTCCTCCCCGTCCTCCAAGCGCACGCACACGCCATCTGTACTTTCCACCATGTAAATCTCTGAAGATGATTTGACCTTTGACCTTTCCGCTTCTTGCAGGGTCATGACGTGGAATGACACTCTCCGAGGTCTCCAGAGAGCTGGAGAGAACCTGATTACAATGGTGTACAACGGTCCCACAGCTCCTTCTGCACAAAAATATCTGCTAGAGACCTTGAGGAGAAGGACGGTTTCGGAATTAAAAAGAAGGTTTCTCCATCATGGAAAATGAGAGAAGTGGTGAGCCCAGCAGTGTTACCACATATTTCCATGTGTGATTCTCTCTCTCTCTCTCTCTCTCTCTCTGTGTGTGTGTGTGCGTGTGCGTATTTCTGTGTGATATTTGTGATATGGGTGCGTCTCTCTCTCTCCACCCCTGCAATATTAGCATGACCAGTCAATGTACAGTATTGCCAGGGAAATATCACTAACGATAAATCACAATTACGACACCGACCGCTTCCTCCTTTCTTCCACAAGCTCCCTCCCTTCCCTCTCGCCTCGGCTCCTTCTCTCCATTATCTTTAACCCCCCTCCACCCCCCCCCCCCCCCCCCCCCCACACACTCCGTTCTTTCATCAGAATACAGCAGTGCGGCCGGTGCGATTATGAATACAGGTAATATTTCAGTGCGATGATATCTCTTCCACGCTCAGCTTTCGCCCCCCCAGCCAAAGCTCTTAGTCCTAATTAATAATCTTTTTCAGAGTCACGCCAAACTCCCGCTCTAAGCTTTTCTGCCAGTGGGGAGTGCAGACTGTCCTCCTAGCAGCAGCACACACCGATAGCTGAATAAGTAAAGACGCGAGTGGTTTGGTGAAGTGCGCTACATTTGTGGGAGCGCGTTTGCTGCGCGTCTTCCGCGCGCGCATTAGCGGAAGCAGAGCCGTAGCGCTCAGAGTCGCCGCGGCGAGCCGCGCGATTCCAAACGGGGACGGCGCTTCGCGAGTCAGCTCGAGGATTCCTGTGTCCGGAGCTCCTGTTCGCCGTTTGTCCTTTCAAACCAAACTCCCCCTTTGTTAGCGTAGCCCATATGTGGCTGCCATGTGGCCCGGCTGGGACAGAATTGGCTTCCAGTGTTTATATCATGGCACAGAGTCCGCTTTCACGTTCAGGCCTATTTACCGCCACGCTGCGCGGTCTTGTTCAGCTTAAATTCAGCCTGACATATGGGACTACTGCATTGCTTGACGTTTATTTTCATACCTCAGATTTGTATTGCGTTACTTTACAAACCCACTGTGTAATGAAATAATATACCTATTGGTTTCATTAATTTTTTTTTTTTCTTACCAGGGCCCAGTTCTGACAGTACAATATTTATTGAACAAAGCCACATTTACGTGTCTCTGATTTAAACATTTGCATTTTTTATGAAATGACAGAAAAATGTTATTTGATTTACAATTAATGGCAAATTAGATACTATTCCTGTGTCTGCTGGAAAATGAACAGACCCTTGAAGATGTGAATAAATGAAAGAAACATTATCATATAGCTGCGCCTCTTTCAAAATTATTTTTCTCATCTCAGCCTGTGAAGTAGCAGAAGGGACTCCCTGCTAAAACGAGCCAAGTAAAATATCAGAAACTAGTCAGTCTGTGAGCCCTCACAGAGTTCTAGCCTGCTAGCTCCAGCTACTGTAAACGCACATAATGCTAACTAAGAAAGAGAAATACAGTCTCTATTTTGACATTGTAGATTAGCTGCATCTTTAACGTGGGTAGATTTGAGCAACGTTAGCTTGCATCACAGCTGTGGTGTCAGTATATGGTAACTCACCAAGTCATCTTCTTGTGCCAATTCCCTGTTAATTTTCTTCTTCTTCACTCCTAGTCCCTGGATGCTTGGACCCCAGCTCAGAATCTTAACACTGTGGCCTTTTGTATGCATATTTCATTGTATATTTGACCTTGTATGTCTCTGCTGTGGTTTAATGCCACACTGTAGCTAGCTCACTCTGCAGCAGTGCTAACCAGCCCTGTTCCTGGGGATCTACCACTCTGTAGGTCTGCATTTCCACCATAACTTCACACACCTGATTCTGCTGAGCTACCAATTAGTAGGATCAGGTGTGCCAAATTAGGGCTGGAGTGAAAGCCTGCAGGAGGATTGAGCTCCAGGAACAGGATTGGTTACCGCTGCTCTCCAGGATTCCCTTCCGCTGCTTTACTTCCGGGTGTTTCCACCGCAGTCCAAATGTTTAAGCTGCCATGGCTGATGACATTACAAAATGGAGTTCAGCCATAATAATAGGCGTCAATTTAAAAAAAATTTATTTCCCACATCATTCCATCACTCATTATTTACTGGAAGAAGTTGTACCATAAATGAAAAGCTTTTCTTTCTGCTTTAATTTACTTTACATTTTTATTATGTATTATTCCTTGGGAAAAAGTTGTGGAATTTCTCAAATCTTTCCCTCCTGAGCAGCCTAAATATATATATATAAAAAAATGATACTTAAATTTCAAGTAGACAAGAAGTAAATACTTCTGTTTCTTATGCAAAATTTTAGAAAGTTTGTAGAAAGCCAGAGAAACCAAATTTTAACATGCAAATAAGGCTGTGGAATTAGTTCAAATTAAGCCAGAATTAATTATATTTTGACAGAGTGGCTGCTTGATGCTGATAAGGAATGTCAATGACGAAGGTCTCAGCAAGGTACAGGTACCTGGTATGAGCTGTGATACCTGGAGAGCTTTCTGTGAAAGTGAAGCCGTAGCATAGCATGCTTGTCCCTGCCCTGTCCACTGTTGGCTTGAAGAAATATATTAGTGTATTGGGACATTCTCTGTATCTGTATGCAGAATTGTTTACTTGCACTTTGTGGATCTGAGAGTGCACAAATTATATCAATTAGAGAGCGATGAGTAAGTGATGCTCCAGGAACCCTGAAATGTACAAAGCCATCATGAGATTTCAATTATTCACTAATGTGAACAGTTCATTGAGTTCGGCTTTGGTGTTCTGTGGTGTGTGTGTTTGTGTGTGTGTGTGTGTGTGTGTGTTTGCGCTTTGGTAAGTTCACATGAGCTGGTGACTGACAGCATAACGTTAGCCCCACTCATTGTGGTGTCGGTGAAGCATCACGCTCACATCAGCACAAAAAGGCGAAACAGGAAATAGACTGACATGCTAACCCACGCCGTCTCTCGCACTGACTTACTACGAAAGACACGGCACACTCTGAGATCATCACTTATTTACGCAGATATCCGTTCGCTTAAAGGGACGGCCACTTCCTGCATAAACAGGCAGTGGGAGAGGGGCAGGCCGGTGGGCGGTGACCGGGAAAGAGAGTGCTGTGTGTGGGGACGGAGTGTAGCACAGTGGGTAAGGAACTGGGCTTGTAACCGAAAGATCGTAGGTTCGATTCCTGGGTAAGGACACTGCCGTTGTACCCTTGAGCAAGGTATTTAACCTGCATTGCTTCAGTATATATCCAGCTGTATAAATGGATACAATGTAAAATGCTATGTAAAAGTTTTGTAAGTCGCTCTGGATAAGAGCGTCTACTAAATGCCTGTAATGTAATGTAATGTAAAATGTAATGTAATGTAATGGTGCGGGCTCACACAGGGAGGCCCTGTTAACACCAGAAACTACACGGCGGATGGCGAGTCTTCAAGGGACTTCGCCAAGATCCACGGAGCGAGGCCGCTGTCGCCGTCGGCCGAGAGCTCTCACCGACCTCAAGCACGGATCAGAAGTCTCCCTCACGACTGGAGACTCCCCACCCCACGACACGGGACAGCCCTGTCTGGCAGCACAAAGCCCTCCGGTCCAGCAGGGGGCAGACCCAGCAGGTGGAGGAGAAATTACTCAGAAACGCTCAACGTTTGTCAGCTGTTCTTTTCCCCTCGTCTCCTCTTTTGCTAAATTTACCAGGAGTTCTGCCATTGGAGGACAGAAATAACCTCAGTGACCTGACACAGGTGAGAGACACCAAAGGTTATATGTATCTTGGTTACAGGTACAAGTCAACAGGTGTATCTTGGTGCACAGTTACAGGTACAAGTGAACAGGTGTATCCCGGTGCACAGTTACAGGTACAAGTGAACAGGTGTATCTCGGTGCACAGTTACAGGTACAAGTGAGCAGGTGTATCTCGGTGCACAGTTACAGGTACAAGTGAACAGGTGTATCTCGGTGCACAGTTACAGGTACAAGTGAACAGGTGTATCTCGGTGCACAGTTACAGGTACAAGTGAACAAGTGTATCTTGGTGCACAGTTACAGGTACAAGTGAACAGGTGTATCTCGGTGCACAGTTACAGGTACAAGTGTAGAGGTGTAGGCAGGTGGACAGTTATAGATGCGGAAGACCAGATACAGGGCATTGAGCTGGCAAGGACAGTGTAAGGATAGTTACAGGTATCAGGACTCTGGCGCAGTTGCAAGGGCACAGATACAGATGAGGAGCTCTAAGCAGTGTAGACTGAACACCCACGTATCCAGATATCACACTCTGACCATATACCTACCTATCCTGCACTTGCCTAACTTGATAAAGTTAACCCTTCCCTACACCTTAATTACTCCCCTAACCCTTACAGAACAGCGAGGTTTGGCTCTGTGTCTTTAAATGTGAACCCGAGGGGGTCAGTAACTTAATCTCTGAATGGGACCCATGGGTATCAGTGGCAGGGTCTGTTTGGCACCCCTCGGTCTGAGTAACAGGTCCCTGGATATTAGCAATAGGGTCTCTGTGCAGGACTCCTGGGTGTCAGTAACGGGCTACATGTAGTATTCTGAAGCAGGTCTGAAGCTGGTCTGAAGCAGGCCTGAAGCCGGGCACTGTGGCTGCAGCTTCCTGCCGATGGTCAGTAGCTGTGTGTCTTTCCCTGCTTTCTTCCCCGTGCGTGTTCAGAGTGAACCTGCCTTTAATTAGCGCTGAGCAAACAGCCTCCTCGCCCTGTTTGGGCTGCACAGGGTTGGCCTGTAAATGCGTGCCTGGCTGCACTCCTCTCTCTCACTCCGTCCTTCCAAAGACTCTATTTCTTCCACGCTTCATCCTTTCTCGCCGTGTTTTTCATCCATAGACCTCTTTTCTCTCTCTGCCCTTTGTTCCCACCATCGACCTACTCCCCCCCCCCCCCCGCAGTTACTTTCGCTTTCCCCCCCTCTCTCTGCTCTTCCACAGTCCCTTCCTTCTCAGTGCTCCTATACCCCGCCCCCTCTGATGATGTCACACTAACAGGTAAACAGACTCCCTCTCACACCCCGAACTGCGGAGTTTACATTAAAAGCACAGGCTCTCTTCTCTCCGGTTTGTCCACATTTGCATTTGTGCAGAGTCAACAGCATTGGATTCCATTAAATGAACAACCCCTCCCTGTTACTTATTTTTGAGTCCACACACAGCACCAGGGGAGAGACAGTATTGGAAACTCCAAATCCCAAAACCAGCATGTACCCAGGGCTGAAAGGGAGCTCTTTCAGGGTTGAGGGGTGGAGTGGTCCACCTCCAGCCACCACTATTGGGAAAAATAATTTCTGAACTGTTCGTTTTTAAAATATTATTTTTGTCTTCAAAATGGATCAGTGTCCATCATTACAATCACTCCCAGTGCAGCACCACTTCTCATCTGATTCTGATTGGAGAGCAGGAGAGCTGGCTGTTCTGATTTGGGAGCAGGTTAAATGCTGGCTGTTCTGATTGGGGAGCAGGTTAAATTCTGGCTGTTCTGATTGGAGAGCAGGCTAAATTCTGACTGTTCTGATTGGAGAGCAGGCTAAATTCTGGTGGTTCTGATTGGACAGCAGGCTAAATTCTGGTGGTTCTGATTGGAGAGCAAGCTAAATTCAGGTAGTTCTGGTTCTGGTTCCAGCCGGAGGGGGGAGTTAAAATCTGAGTCACAATCTGGCCTTGCAGTGTGTAATTATCCCGGGAGGGATGGAGCAGCTCTCCCCCTGTCACCCCCTCCCCCCATCCATCCTCCCCTCAGTGGCGTCCATGTGTCTATATCCACCCTCCCCCACCAACATACACATACACACAAGCACACACACACGCGCGCGCACACAAGCACACACACGCACGCGTGCACACACACACGCGTGCGCACACACACACACACACAGAGACATGCACACACATACACACATACACACACACACATGCACACAAGCACACACACAGAGACATGCACACACATACACAAGCACACGCACACACACATACACAACCACACACATGCACACACGCACACACACACACACACACACATGCACACACACACACCCACACACATATACAAGCACACACCCACACGCACAAGCACACACACACACAGCGCAGACCCTGAATCTAGACAGACGTAACTTCAGTCAACCAACAGCATGAGCACAGACTCCACTTATCCAATCAAACAGCTTATTGTTGGACCATGGAGAAGGCTTCTGGTGAGAAAGAAATGCAAACACAAGTACAGAGATAATAAAGCCCGCACTCAGTGGGAGCAGTACTGTCCAGACAAACAGAGCACCCTCTAATGACAGCAGATGGTTACTACATGATTCTTTTAGGGCCTGATTACTGTACTGAGCCCAGAGATGTCTGCAGATGTGTGTGCCCCCTCTTGTGGCCAGATCCGGACACTGCAGGAGGATGTGGGCTATAATACTGGCTGTAGCAGAATTGTCCACTAACTAGATTACCTCACTGTTTTATTATGAAATATGGAGTTGGCAGTGGTGGCGACAGCAGTGATTGTGACAGCAGAGGGCCTGTATTTAATTCAGAGGTCACACACTGTATCCTTGTACTAGAGACAGCTGGGAGAGAGAATAGAGCCCTCTGGCTCTGTTTGGAGAGTACGTTACAACCAGAAGGAAATAATAATATAAGAGCAGAAACAAAAAAATAAAATAAAAAGAAATTAATGAATGAACGTGAATTTCAAGAAACAAATGTGTCATTCAAAAAAACAATGTTTGCTGGTTAATTACATTTATTTTTTGTATTGGTTGCAATGCGTCGTCGCGGTGACTGAGCGACAATAACAAAGAGCACAGGTTCCGTCGGCATGCGGCCAGCGCGAGCGGGAAACCCTGGAGGGTTCAGAGAGACAAACACCTGCCCAGCTGCGTGGAGCCAGCGCAAACCGCGTTCGCAGCCGCCCTGCCGTGAAACTGCTCGCGGATAAGCACCCTCTAGTGACGGCCACTGCCTCTACACCCTCTACATCCATTTCCCTGTTGCCCTTTTGAAATTAATCAATGAATGGGTTTCTTTTATATAAGTAAGGATTAGAATTTCTTGCAGTGTCATAAAGGTACACATGAACATAAAATGGCTAACATGCAAACTACAACAAAAAGCAAAATGTAGAATTGCACACATGCCTATTTCCAATGCGCTGGTCCTGGAGGGGTTGCTTCCCGGAACATGCGAGCACACAGTGTACCAGAAGAGAGTGTAATGATACTCTAACATTAGGCAGCTTTTTGAACACATCAAGTAATAAAACCCTACTGTGGACGGAGACAGTTCAGATGAGGTCACCTCGTGCATATTTAATGCGTATTTTAATTTTTATCTCCTTTTGAGCTGCATGTATCAATCAAACTGTAAATCACAGCGGATTCAGGAATGGAGCATGCAGTACACATAGTACATACAGTACTGCAGCTTTGCCAGGTAGCCATCTAAACAGGGCAAAGGTAACAAACTCCATTTTAGGTAAAAGCAAATAACTGTTTAGCGTTTGTTAGCGAGCCGTTCTGAGTTCTGCCCTCAGTCATTTACTTGGTCCGACATTTCAGCCGAGTGTCCTCATAAGCTCGCGCGTCAGAGCTCACAACTGTTTTTGCATCCCTGTTCCGGAAGCTTTTGTATCCCTGCGCGAAAGGAAAGGCCGCGATCTAATGTACTAGCGAAGCAGCTAATTAGCTAATTGGGCTAAGCTAATCGTTGGAAAACAAAATGCTGTGGCCGCACCAGGCCTCCGGTAATGGAACTGGCAGCTCCTGGAACAGGGCACTCTGTTCTGGTGGGGGGTGGGTAGATCGTACCGATGTCAGTCACATAAGTAACAGCTTAAATAATGTAGGTCTCACAGCACTTTGTGTTGCTGAATGCGTGCGTTGTGCTGCACAGGCTCACGCTGTTGTGCGTGTGTGTGCTGTTTGTTGTGTTATGTTGTGTATGCCACAGTCACACATTGTGGCGAGTCCTGCGCTTTTGGATTCTGCTGTGTTGCCGTGTGACTGCATCACACTTTCCTTACATTGCTAACGAAACAAAAAAAAAGACATAATGTAAAATCAGCAACGCGATGCGACGTTGACACAAATGCCTTTATTTCTAAGTACGTCTCCACACATGGACAGTGACAGCATATTTATATCGGTATTACACGTTCGTCGTAATGAAGCAGGGTTACAGCAAGACTCGCCCTCCGTGGTCGGAGGCAAGCTCGGGTACACGCCCACAAGACAGGAGCCAGAGAACACAACAACTTATTGCTCAATACAAAAGAATCTATGATAATCATAATAATTGTAATTATAATAATAAAACACGTCACAGAACACATGTAACCACAGGGTAATACTATTTATATTGTTTAAAAAAAAAAACCAAGAGGATTTCAGGTTAGAGGGAGAGAAATTCAGTGTGTAAGTCAAAGCCAGACTCTCATTTTCTTTCCTCTAAAACAGGCAGTATCTACAGCGCAGGGATCTGGGGGGGAGGGGGAGGGGGTAAGGGGATTTTTTTGGGTGAAGGGGGGGGGGGGGGGGGGGGTTGCGTTGATGATATTGCACAGCACTTGGAAAGGACCGGAAAGTATGTGGGCACGTGCAATGCTATGAGTCCATACATTCAGGGCGCCCCCTGCAGGTCAGTGGAGGGGGGATGGGATGGGGGGGGGGGGGTTTACTCCGAACCGTCTCTGCTCTCTGTTCTAAGGGGCTCTACCTAAAAAAACAGACCCGCGAGTGTTTACCACCCGCTCCTCCTCCTACGGCCTCCTCCCTGACCCGGCGCCCGTGCTCCCTCCCCCTCACCCACCCTCTAACTCCCCCCACCCCCCCATTCTTTACTGTCATTTCTCTTTCCGCATTCCTCCATCCAATCACGCAATTAGACGACAGGCTTCGGTTTCCGCCCCCTTCCTCTGTCGCCCTCCCTACACTCTCTCTTCTTTGGAATGGCCCGGCAGCAGGTGTTTTACTCCCTCATCAGGCACTCTTCTAACCCCTTAAAGCTGTGAGGTCACGAACATGTGATTAGAATGTTCTCAACAGAACATTCCAAAGCTGATGTCACAATCACTACTGCTAATTGAATGCAATGGAGTTCTAGAACACTGACACTCGAAAAAAAGCCTACTCTTCAAAGGGTTAACCAGAGCAGCAAGCGGGGCCACAGGTGCTGTACGCTTACAGCCAAGGCCCCGCCCTCCTTTCTACGCCTAAGATCCTCTCCAGTCCAGAGAAGCAGGTACAGGTGGTCCTCTCTCTCTCTCTCACAACCCTTTTCTCTCCTCTTTCATTCCTCAGCGTGGTCTACCCCTTAACACCATCCCTTTTTTCTCCTCCTCTCTATCCCTCCTCCCCCCCGTGTCCTTCCTCCCCATCTCCAATGAAGGTGCTTTTTGTAAGATGCCCTCCGTTCTGTCTGTCCTCTTTCTCTCTCATTCCTCCTTCCACTCTTCTCAGTCACTCCCTCCTCAGGGTTTCTGACCAATCACAGCTCAGCTGTGACCAACAGGGGAGGGGTTATTTCTTCCACAGAGACATGCTCTGTGTGTGCGAGTCTGGTTTTTTGCTGGAGCTGGTGGAGTCAGGTGGGAGGGTGTGGAGGTGGGTGGAGGCCTGTGTGCCCGGTGGTGCGGTAGCTCAATGCCACACACTGCTGGCGACCATACAACAGCAGGTCAGAGGCTATATTAAATTCCACCTTAAATGGATGCTATTTCTCAGCCCAACTGCTAGGGGGCGCTCTCCCCCAGTGTCTCTTTCTCTTAGCTGCCTCCTGTGGGATCCCTGCAGCCACCTGCCAGCCCTCTGTTGCCAGGCAACGTTGTGTACCGGAAGTTCACCTCAGTTGATAGCCCTTATGGGGCGATTCTGTGTGTTTGTGAGAGGCGGGGCACCAGTGATTTTTCGGGGAGTTGGAGGGGGATGGGTGGGGGTTGTCCTACATTCCGAGCTTGGAGCAATTGGCTCCTAAAAGCCCCGCCCCTTACAGACACAGATTACAGCCCCTGCAGTAGTTGCCTTCACGCACCCCCACATGGGGCGGGGCAGCACTGGGAGTGACAGGTAAGCAGTTGAGCGAGGGAGGGGAGTGGCCTCTCTGGGAGTACAGTGGGTTTGTATCGC
This sequence comes from Anguilla anguilla, assembly GCF_013347855.1. Classification (NCBI taxonomy): domain Eukaryota; kingdom Metazoa; phylum Chordata; class Actinopteri; order Anguilliformes; family Anguillidae; genus Anguilla; species Anguilla anguilla. Next base: position 9,868,459 of record NC_049216.1, read on the forward strand.
TATGGCAATAACCAGGAGCCCCCATCACGTGGATCAGTCAAGACTCACCTGGGTAGAGCCCCACGGCCTCGTACAAAATCTGGGCCGTGTCAGTGCCGACTGCGGCCCAGAAGCCCTACAGGCCGATTGCCGATTGCATCGCTCAAGGTTTGGGGGGGGGGGGGGGGGGTTCAGTCGGTTTGGGATCTGCATTTTGTCGCTATCTTGTGACCCCTGCTGGTTGATAGGGCGCCAGTGGACTGCATGCAAAAGCTGCATATGAAAGGTCTTCCTCTGACTCCACTCTGTGCTTAGCTAAGCTGTAGTCAGCGATGTGAAAAGAAACGGCTGGTGGCACCACAAACCGTTGTCTACGCTCTCCTGAATCGGCAATGGAGTGGAGTTGGCCATTGCAAATAAGGTTGGGAACTGGACACGCTCGGCCCCACGGTGGGCACCAAATCTACGCCAATAAAGACTTGTGTGGGTAAAACAGGCCTGAGGCAGCCCCACACACTGCAGCACACAGCACCCTGCCCTGGGACTGGCAGCGCCCCCTATAGGCTGATTGCACCTTACTCTACTCCTGCAGGGAGCCATGCTATAGTCACTGCTTTCAGTCTGCCCAGATTTATTAACATATGATACTATTACTATAACTTACCAGTGCACTTATGCCTTATGGACAATGAGTGTCTGCTTATGTGAAAGTGAGCGTGTATGTTTGCGCATGTATGTCTACTGCAGTCTCTATGCCTGTGTGCATCAGTGTGATTGTGTGTTTGTGTATACTGCAATGCATGTGTGTGTATGCTTTTGTGTCTATATTGTAATGTATGTGTACTGCATTGTGCATATGTGTGTGCACACTTGTGTGCGCACCCTTACATGTGTAGCTGTGGAGTGTGCGTGTGTGTATGTGAGCGTGTGCGCGTGTGTGTACGTGTGTGTGTGTGTGTCTGTGTGTGTGTGCAGTATGCGTGTGTGTCTGTGTGTGTGTGCAGTATGCGTGTGTGTGTGTGTGTGTATGTGTGTGTGTGTGAGTGTGTGTATGTGTGTGTGTACGTGTGTGTATGTGTGTGTGTGTGTGTATGTGAGCGTATGCAGTATGTGTGTGCGTGTGTGTGTGTACGTGTGTGTGTGTGAGTGTATGTACATGTGTAGGTGTGTGTGTGTGTGTCTGTGTGTGTGTGCAGTATGCGTGTGTGTATGTGAGTGTGTGTGTGTGTACGTGTGTGTGTGTGTGTATGTACATGTGTGTGTGTGTGTGTCTGTGTGTGTGTGAGTGTGTGAGTGTGAGTGTGTACGTGTGTGTGTGTGTCTGTGTGTGTGTGTATGTGTGTGTGTGTGTGTCTGTGTGTGTGTGTGTGTGAGTGTGTGTGTGAGTGTATGTGCGTGTGTGTGTGTGTGTGTGTGTGTTTGTGTGTGTGTGTGTGTGTGTGTGTGTTTATGTGTGTGTGTGTGTGTATGTGCGTGTGTGTGTGTGTGTGTGTGTGTGAGTGTGAGTGTGAGTGTGTGTGTGTGTGTGTGTTTGTGTGTGTGTGTGTGCGCGTGTGTGTGTGTGTGTGTAAGTGTGAGTGTGCGCATTGCGGTCGCGTCCCCTCACAGTACCCAGCCACCGTCTGTGTGTGTAGCTTTGGTATAGTCATGATAAGGGCTGGGTGCTCTGGGGGGAGGGTCCCCGCGTTTAAAGCTCCGCCCCCCCCTCCGCCCGCGCGGTCCCGGCCCGGCGCCTCCCCCGGGGCCCCGCCCGTTCTGCCTCGGCCCCCCGGGCCCGGTTTTGGTTTGAGAGGGAACGTGATTGTCGTCGGAGGGGAGACCCACGCAGGCCGATCCTGAACAGAACTGCATCTCTCTGGACCCACAATGCCCTGGGGAGGCCCGGCGGGCCGGAACCGCCGGACCCGGACCGCGAACCGGGGGGGGGGCTGGAGCCGCGTGCAGGTGAGCCTTCTACAGGTGGAGGTAGGTGGATGTTCTCGCACTTGGGTGGAGGTATATGTCACGTGATGTCGTGGAGGTAAATGTTATGTTGCCCTCGTCTTTAGGCCTGAATTCCAGCCTGAAGAACCACTGAAATGTGACTGACACAAGAAGCTCTTTCTCTCTCATCAGGAACCTAACACACTGACCTGCATCTCTAACCCATCCCTGCTAGTGCTCTGGTCACCAACAACTCACCCATGTACAGCTTTCTGTCTGTAAAGCTTAACTAAGCATGCTCATTGCAGTGACCACTCAACTGCAGCAGTTCTGAGCATGCTCGGTGCAGTGACCAGTCAGCAGCAGGAGTTCTGAGCATGCTCAGTGCAGCGACCAGTCAGCAGCAGTTCTGAGCATGCTCAATGCAGTAAGCACTCAGGCGTTAGTTCTGAGCATGCTCAGTGCAGTGACCAGTCAGCAGCAGTTCTGAGCATGCTCAGTGCAGTAAGCACTCAGGCGTTAGTTCTGAGCATGCTCAGTGCAGTGACCAGTCGGCAGCCGTTCTGAGCATGCTCAGTGAGACACAGCTCTCTATCAGTGCTGTGTTTTGCTGGGTGGAGAGTGAGGCTTTATCAGCCTTAAGACCACTGTACCCCTTATGCCCTTACAATGACTTTGCCACTTCAAACTGAACCTTAATGTGCTTGAGAAGTAGAGCAATGTTTTCATTGGTGGTACCATGGTAACTCCACACTCCTGGCCTCACAGGGTGTCTGGGTGAGAAGGTGCCAGTTAGAGTGGGCGGTCCTATCCCAGGGCAGGGGTGGGGCTACATGCCACCGTGTAACAGGCCTCGAACACACCCAGTAAGTTCCACACCCCCCCCCCCCCCACCCCCACCTCCACCCCCACCACCACGCACACACACAGAGCCACACCCACACCCTCTCCACCTGTTACACCCGCACCATGCCTTCACTCGCATGCCTTCACAAGACAAACACCTGTGAACACACCTGCTGCACATCGGCCCCCGACAAGCTTCGCACACCTGAACAGCCCCGCCCCTTAGCCCCGCCCCTCCCCCCTCCACATCTCTACCCCTCAGCCCCGCCCCACCCCCCTCCACATCTCCTTCGGTGATCCAACAGATGACTGACACATCAGGGGCAGGGGAACAGGCATGGGGTGGGGTGGGGTGGGGTGGGGGGAGATGGGAGGGGTTACCGTTGAACACAACTACGGGGGGAGAGGGGAAAGGGTATCCAAAATGGCGTCTCAAAAAACATTTTCATCAGTTCTGGGGACAATAAGGTCTGTGTACAATTACAGAGAAAGGGAGAGAGAGAAGGGAGGGAGAGGGAGAGAAAGAGAGAGAGAGAAGGGAGGGAGAGGGAGAGAAAGAGCGAGAGGAAGGAAGAAGTGCTAGAGCGAGAAAGAAAGACAGCGAGGAGGGAAGAGAGAGAGAGAGAGCAGGAGAGCAGGAAGGTCTGAAACCCCCCACCACCCCCCCCCCAGGCAAACCGGGCAGACTGTGGTGTGGGGTTGTGCCGGCCCCTCTCCCGGTCGCTGGCGGCGCCCCCCCTCCTCCTCTTCCTCGGCGCGTGGGTGCGTCCGCGCGCTCAGCAGGAGACCTCCATGGTGTGGTTGAGCTGGCCCACCCCCTCGCTGCTGTCCGAGTGGGTGCAGGCTCGCCCGCGGGAGCCCTCCACGGAGCTGGCGCTGGTCAGGGAGGCCGTCCGGGAGCGCGCCAGCCGCGTCATACTGGCAGAGGGCACTGCAGGGAGAGAGAGAGAGAGAGAGAGGGGGAAGAGAGAAGGAGAGGTGGGGAGAGGGAGAGAGAGGGGGGAGGGGGAGAGAGAGAGAGAGAGAGAGAGGGAGAGAGAGGAGAGAGAATGTGTCTGTCTGGCTGCATTAAGCTTTCAGAAAGAAAAGGAGTATTGGGGCCAAACAGTCCTGGATGCATCTGAGCGTTCCGGAAAGGGTTGCCATGGGAACGGGGCGAAGGGGGGAGGGGGGGGGCGGGGCATGCGTCGCAGGCGAGTAGCAAGGGCCACGGCACGAACGCGAGGCGTCCTCAGCTCCGGCACCCTCTCTACGCTCCCTCACGCACATTAGACGCTCTTTAGTCTCAGCCTCCCCGATCAGCTGCTCAGCTAAGGCAAGCAGCACCGACACAACCGCTCCCCGCGTGCGATCGCAGCGCCATGCAGTGGCCACACCGGGTACTGCCGGATCTGCTTTTTCATCATGCAAGCCCCCACCCCCCCACCCTTCCCCGCCCCGACCTGCTTCCCACTAGTGCCATTTTACCCCCAGCGGGGCAACAGCAGCCCTTGCAGGCAGACGGATGCCCCGTGCAGGGCTTTTTACCCCCTCCTCCCTCGTAAAGCCCCCCTGGCGTTTAGATGCCCCTCCAGCGCCTCCCCGCATGCAAGGCGTTCGCCCCGTGAACATCGCGCGGGACCGTCCCGCCACAGACAACCAAAACTCCATGCATCGGCCCCCCTCTGGGGGGGGCTGAGGGGTACGGGTGCGTGAGGGTACACACAGAGCACATTTTTTTTTTCACCGAGGTGGAAAAAAAGGATCTAATGAGTTCATCTGAGATGGGAAAAAATGAATCAATCACTCAGAAAGATACACCCAAAAGAATCAAAGAGAAACCAATTCATAACCAAAAGGAAATAAAAAAAGCAAAGAGACAGGAGAGCTACAGGACAGAGCCGGATGTCTGAATGCACTGGAGGGGGCAAACAGGAAGTGGAGAGAGTTATACAGGAAACAGGAAGTACCTGGCCCTCCACTCAACCTTCGATCCTTTACATACGCAACTGAGAGAAGGAGGCAGGGAAACACAAGGGTAAGATTAACATAGCGTTCAGCGACACACAGTACAACACAACCAGACAAAAGACTGCCTGCACCCCTTAACACGACTACATAACACAACACACACACACACAGACACACACACACGTTTACAAATACATACACATACACATACACACGCTTACACACACACACACACACACACACACTATACACACACACACACACACACTGAACATTAAAGAGAAACAGAGAAGGAACAGAAGGAGAATCTGTAGAACATGAACCCAGGCTGGATCGGACCAGATCAAACCGGTTCTGACTGGATCAGGGCAGTGGCACACCATCGATATTGCAAATGTGCCATTGATTAGTGGGTGACAGAGCTGTCAGTGGTCATTCAGGATGTCACTGGATGGGACAGGTGTGTCATTGGAAAGGTGGGCTTTTGAACAGGCGTGTTGACGACACTGTGTTGCGTGTTGGTCCTTTTCACTGGTGACTTTGGAGTCACAGTATGGGAGAGATAGCGGTGAACACGTCTTCCTTCAGCAGCAGTGAGATATTGCTCAGTATGATAACATCTCACATTTAACATGCACGTACACACACACACACACACACACACTCTCTCTCTCTCTGTGTCAGTCAGAAGAGGAGTGGTGTATACATACTGTAGCCCATTCCCTGGAGGAAGTATTTGAAAGCTTCAGTCAGTTTTCCGGGCTGAAAAACAATGAATAACTGAAATAAATTAACTTGGTATTTTTTTCCCAACATTGTTTCACATTAAAGGGGTATTGACTCCTGGGGGGGGGGAGGTCAGGTGTGAACAGTAAATCTGACCTGTGTGAGCTGGGGCAGGCCGCCGGAGTCCGCCATCTTGGGGGGGGGAGATTACATCACAAAATTACAAAACAATAAACAAACACTTAAATGGGTCATTTCCATATTCCATTGGCGTGAGTGGATTTCTTTACAATTCACTTTATTTCAGTGTGAAATTCCAGCCTTGTGGCCATTAATTAGTCTAATTATTCAGACTCGTTAGTTTTCTCCCACAAATAACACATCCATCTCAGCTTTCTGGACATTTTTTTTGGAAGGTGCCCGACTTACTTTCAGGAAGGTGGTGTTAGTCGGGTCCAGCTTGGAATTGCACTCGACCTGGAAAAAAGAACAGCAGAAACAGCGAGTGAACAGAGCGGGAGAAATAAGAAGGGAGGGAAAGGTGGAGAGAGGGAAACGCCAGAGGGAGGACAGAAGGAGGCAGAGAGGGAGGAGAGAGAGTTTATGTGGCGTGAAGGGTAAGGATGGAGGGAGGAGCGGAGAGCTGGAGCGATGACTCATTCTAGCGCATTGCCCTCCCTGTCTTTCTCACTCTCTCTCTCTCACACTCTGTCTTGCTCTCTCTCTCTCACTCTCACTCTCCTCTCTATCTCTCTCACACACACTCTCTCTCTCTCTACCTTTCAATTCAATTCAAATGGAGCTTTATTGGCATGACAAATAATATTGTGTTGCCAAAGCATATTAAACAATAAAAAATAAATAATTAACTAAGATTTTTAAAAGTTCATAAAAAAATAAAGAACAATCAAATATATATTGACAGTTGATAATAAAAAACATATTCATGTTTACACACATAGATCTAAACACATATGCAAACATTATATACGCATACATACATATGTATACATACACATTCCTATACATACATATACATATACTAGCACATCATACACATATATACTTACCCTTTCAATCTCTCTCTCACACACACTCTCTCGCTCTGTCTTTTGCTCTCACTCTCTCTCTCCCTCTATCCCTCTCTCTCTGTCTCTCTCTCACACTCCAATTCAAATTCAACCACAAATTCAAATATGCTTTATTTGCAAAATGGTATAGTATTGCTTAAGCTATCATGTAAGAGCTTAAAGACCTTGCATTACCGTTCTTATCTTTTGACTAATGTCCTATGCGTTGGTTGTTTGAATTTGGTGTTTTGTAAATAGTTTATGTTTTTACTGTGCTTTGTAAACTTGGCACTCTTGAAAAAGAGAGCGTAGATCCCTCAATGTCTGAGTACTAAATAAAGGTTGATTTGACGTAAAATGTAAATCAACATAATAGTGAATACTCGAGAGATGCTTATAATTGCTTATTCACTCTCTCTCTTGCGCACACACACACACACACTCGCTCTTTCTAATTCACTGCAAAGTAAAGGGCTTTAGCGGCACCTTGTGGTCACAGTAAAGCCGCACAGAGATACTGTAGAAACATCCCTGCTCATGCCGGGAGTGGGCTGCAGTTCCCGGGTTGGCCAGTAGGGGGAAAACTGGGTCAGTTTCACGGCTGACCCAATTCTGACTAACGCAGTTTATTGCGACAGCACCACCTCCACACGCAACCAACAACTGACCTGAGACACGGGGAGGGGGAGAAATGCGGAAAATAGAAAGAAAAAAAAAGGAAGACGAGAAGGGAGGAGTAGGAGAAGTAGGAAGAGAAAATGGCGTGGGAAGAACGTACCACTCCTTCTTCTGCTGGGGCATTGTCACCAACGACCAGCATGACAGGGCACCTGAAAACCAAACACACACATACATTAAACACACATGTACACAAACCCACACACACACGTACACACACAAACGCTGCAGAAACACACGTACACACACAAACGCTGCAAAAACACACTTACGCACACAAACGCTGCAGAAACACACTTACACACACAAACGCTGCAGAAACACACATACACACACCTTAGATATAAATGCTGAGACGCACACACACACTTGCCTGATGGTTTTGGCGTTCAGCACGGTACCAGTACGGTTCATCTCCAGATCCCGACGACTGCAGGAAAGAGGAAGAGAGTGAGTCAAAAACACACACACACACACACACACACACACACACACATTTTGTGTACATACACACGTCTGCATGTGGAAGGGTCAATGTGTGCTTGGGCAGGTGTGTGTCCATACATGAGCAGTTTATGTGTACATGCTGGTGTGTGTCCATGTGCACATCTGTGCATTTGCATGTGTGTGTGTTTCCTTCCATGTGTAGGTTTGTGCTTGCACCTGTATGTTGAGTGAATATTGAATGCGTATTTCTGTGTTTGTATTTGCATGGATGCACATGTCCGTGTGTTTCAGTGTGAGCAGGTGCAGGTGTGTTTTGCATGGGCGTGCATGTCTGCACAGGTGGAAAATCCGGTAAAAATCCTCCCCAGTATTTTGTTCCAATCACATGGATTTGCTAATTTGCACAATCCTTCAGCCAGGAGGCAGAACTAATTAGTGAAATCAGCTGGCAGAGTTCAAGAGTGGAAGAAACACAAGGCAGGGCTTTTACTTTCTGACCCCTGGACTTTCCACCTCTGCAAGTCTGTGTGTGTGTATATGTGTGAGTACGTGCAGGTGTGTGTATACATACATGATATGTGTGTGTGTGTGTATGGGAGTGCTTGTCTGTGTGTGTATACATACATGATATGTGTATGTGTGTGTGTATGGGAGTGCTTGTCTGTGTGTGTATACATACATGATATGTGTGTGTGTGTGTGTGTGTGTGTATGGGAGTGCTTGTCTGTGTGTATACATACATGATATATGTGCATGTATGGAAGTGCTTGTGTGTGTGCATATGGATAAGTCTGATGCTACTTCAATCCAGGTGCATTTATAGAAAACCAATAGCAGCATGGAAAAGAACCCCAGCTACACATGAAGCAGAGAGGAAGTTCCCTTGCTGGTGTGTAGGCACGCGCCTCTGTTTGTGTGATTCGTACCTGTTGTACATGTTCCAGAAGAGCTGCAGGTTGAACTGGTTGATGTTATTGTTGATCTGCTGCCTGTAGCTCTGCACCAGCTCCGTGTTGCTCATCAGCTCCTCCTGTGGACGGGAACGGAATCGCAGGGGGCTTGAGCCGATTCAGCTAATGCGTCCTGATGCAGCCCCTTATACGGTCCATGTGCAGCCCACAACCCCACAAGATGGTTGAGGGTATTTGTAGTTTTTACCTTCACCAGTTTACATCCTGTTTCAGTTTCTGATAGATGACCCAAGATAATGCGTCATCGATCAGAAACGGAAAGAGGACTGATGCATTACCTGAAGTATTTTAATTCTCCTAAGAATTTTTTTTTTTTCAAGTAACGACCCAGGAAAATGATGTAAGTGTGATTTATCAAAACATTGTGAAATGATTTGCAGGCTCGCACCCTCTACTTATATCTCATGGTGGTACAAGTTATTTTTAACATTTTATGTAACAAAATTGTGTGACAACACTCTGGTCATGTATCACACTGATAGGGAGAGACAGGAACATTTCTGGCATTTTGGAGAGAAAAAAATCACATTTTTGCAAAACATATTAATCTAAAGCATTATGATATGAATTATCTAACAGGAAGCACATAAAAGCTGAATGTATTTTTGGGTGTTATGGAGGTGCATATTATAAGCCATCCAACAGACAAAATAATTTAATTAATTAATAATAATATCTCATCGGAAGCTTAAAAATAGTCCAAGATTTATCTGCATTTTAATATTTTTCCTCAGTGGAATACAACATTCTTTCACTTTTGCCATGATGTGTATTTAAAGACCATATTGAACCCAGCTGCAAGATAAAGACACACAATACCACATGCTTTGAAATCTGCTAAAAATTATTTAAAAAACAATTTATTTAATGTTTTATATCAAAATGTAGCTTCGAATGACCGTTGTTCATTTTTAGTTGTTAAACTGAAGACATGTGTGACGCACCTGGCTGAAGAGGTGGGGCAGGACAGTATCTGGCAGGGCACTGGTGAGTCCAGACAGCTGCGTGACAGACAGGGGGGCAGAGAGGGGTTGGATTTAGCACACCTGCAATGTGCCAAAGATGTCTAACATGATAATCAGTAACAGCCTTAAAGCTGAGGAGCATATAGGTTGTACATACTTAAAATCAGTATTTGCTTTATTATTTCAATATTTGACTAATTTATGTAGTCTAATTTAGTGAAATATGTGTGATTATTCATAATATTATTGTTGATGTTCTTATAGTTGTTTTTGGCTTTCTTAACTTTCTTTTGAGATGACTAGCAGCCATTTTGTTCTGGCATAAAATGAATAGACAGACAAAATGGCTGCCCTTAAGACTATGCTGAAAAAGAATTTGCACAAATGTAACCATAGTTACATCAGGTACCATAACCCTATTTGATGGGACTATGTTGAAGCTGGCTTACAGTTGCTTTGAAGAAAACAGGGGCTGAAAGAGGCACAAGTATTTTGGAATGTTGTTTGTGAGACCGGAAGAGGACATAGTGTCCCAGAATAATGTGTGCTGAGGAGGGGGATAATTGTGCATCATTTGAGTGTGTGTGTGTGTGTGAGAGAGAGAGATTTATGTTTGGTGCACACAATTACCTTACTTGCTGCCCAATCAAACCAGCCCTTCCCATTGGGATCAATGTTCAACAGCACCAGACCCTCCACAAGATCTGGGAAAATCAGCTAATGAGAGAGAGAGCAAGAGACAAAGAGAAAGAGTGGGATAGAGAGAGAGAGAGAGAGAGAGAGAGTGAGAGAGAGTCAGACAGACAGAGACAGGGGAAAGGAATATTTTATTTTCTGGAAACATTTAGATAGACCAAAAAGCTTATTGCATGTACATAATCTCTATCAAGCTGAGCAGAACTGCAGCTAAAGCCCTACTCTGTCTGACATGAGCCACAGAGCTGGAACTTGAGTGCACTCTATACGGTGCCCTATGTAGATGGCACCCACAGAGCAGGAGCTGCTGCAGAACTCTGTCCGCCTTGGTTAGAACCTATCAGTAACATGAAAATGACTGAAACAATGATTTTTTATGAAATGACAGAATACCACTTACAGCAAATTTGGCCAGGATGTAGGCACCAGCCCCAACTCCAATTCCCACAATGCTCTTAAATCTGAAAACAACAATGGAATACCAATTTGAATACATGGAATACCACTGAAATAAAGACTGAAACGCTGACATCACACACACCCATAATGTGATTTTTATTTTTTTATCATTTGTTTCAGCATATCAAATGACAGTTGTATAAATCTCTCTCTCACACACACACACATTCAATGCATTGCATAATAATCTTTAGTGATAGCTTTTTAAAGAAGAGTTCCAGAACCTTGTGTTGTGACAGTATTCCTTTCTACAGTAGGACGTTTACACAAGCTAGGCAGGTTAAGTATACTGCTGAAAGAACACCACCATTACCCAATCCAGGATTCTGCCCTACAACCACAGTTACAGGTTCATTCCTGTGGCCAGTATGTCACCCTCCTCCCGCCATCTCCTCCATGCCTCCCTCCAGCTCCCCCACCTCCTTCACCCCTCCCAGCACCTCCTGGACCTCCACACTCACCCAAAGTGCTGCACCACGCTGGGCAGCATGCCCGCCAGCTGATCCATGGTGGGATACTGGTACCTATGGAGAGAAAGCAGCAGCCATTCCAATCAATGCCAGAGCAATATGGAGGCACACATTACCAGCCATTCAAATCAATCTTAGACCAATAATGAGGCACATACTACCAGTCATTCCAATCAATTCCATAAAAATAAGGAGGCACACATTACCAGCCATTCAAATCAATCTTAGAGCAATAATGAGGCACATATTACCAGTCATTCCAATCAATTCCAGAGCAATAAGGAGGCACACATTAGCAGCCATTCCAATCAATTCCAGAGCAATAAGGAGACACACATTGCCAGTCATTCCAATCAATCCCAGAGCAATAAGGAGGCACACATTACCAGGCATTCTAATCAATCCCAGAGCAATTGGGAGATGCATGGCTGTGGACCTACCCCTGGGGTAACTGAGAGGCCCCAATTTGCTGCCCAGGGGCATCTACATGGCACACCACAAAGTGCTTAGTGATCTCCTGCATGTCCTCATTCTGGAAGAAGGAGTTGAAGCACAGCTTGTCTGCAGAGAGAGAGAGAGAGAGAGAGAGAGAGAGAAAGAGAGAGAATAAGAGAGATAATGTCGCAAAATGAAGTGTGGCTAAGAGGGGCGTTATTGTGTATCAT
>NC_049216.1:9885303-9970303 GCF_013347855.1 Anguilla anguilla
ACCACACTCTGGTACAGGAGACACTGTACCCTGGGCCTGAACCACACTCTGGTACAGGAGACACTGTACCCTGGGCCTGAACCACACTCTGGTACAGGAGACACTGTACCCTGGGCCTGAACCACACTCTGGTACAGGAGACACTGTACCCTCAGCTTGAGCCACACTCTGGTACAGGAGACACTGTACCCTGGGCCTGAACCACACTCTGGTACAGGAGACACTGTACCATCAGCCTGAACCACACTCTGGTACAGGAGACACTGTACCCTCGGCCTGAACCACACTCTGGTACAGGAGACACTGTACCATCAGCCTGAACCACACTCTGGTACAGGAGACACTGTACCCTCAGCCTGAGCCACACTCTGGTACAGGAGACACTGTACCCTCAACCTGAACCACACTCTGGTACAGGAGACACTGTACCCTGGGCCTGAACCACACTCTGGTACAGGAGACACTGCATCCTTGACATGAGATATTCGGTCCTTGCAGTTCACACAGGACCTGGGTTCACAAGTATACTTTCATGCTTAACAGTGTTGAAGAGGGCTGTTGCCTCTCAACATCATTAAAAACAAACATAGCCAGCTTGCTTGAAGTACATGTTCTTCCCATTAATTCAATAAGTTCAGTGGCCAGCTGGTTAGCGAATACAATGTAGTTTGCTATTAAGTCGGCTTAACCCAGTATGTTAACTCCTCAGTTGCCTATTGATGTGCTCTAAATTTAGCAAATGCATTTATGAAAAAACTATGTCACAAGACATTTTGAGTATAATTAGTTATGTAATATTCACCATTACATATGTATCTGTGAAAACTGAGCAATGCTCTTCTTGGGTGAATCTAGCTAATGAAAATTAAATTAATTTCTGAGTCATATGGTTCTCATATAGCCTACCTTTACATGAGTATGGGTTCCATCCACTGAATAAAAGTTTTGGAACATCGTTTTTGCAGTTAAACACAAGAAAACATAGCAGGCTGGTCAGCTAACTGCTGCATAGAGTAGTCCAACCCATGCCACCCCCTTTTATACTGAAACTGAGCTTGGTCAAACTTGTGTTAAACCAATGTCATGACCAGGGTGGTGAACCCTGGTCGGATAATGCGGGTTCACCCATTCACAACAATGGCAAACATGGCTTTTACTCTGGTCATTGCTTCGGTGTGATATTAGAGGACCAGTAACTATATAGGGTTAAATATTACATGTGTACGTACACGGACACACACACACACACACACACACACACACACACATGCACATACACCCGCACATACAGACACCCATACACACATGCACACGCACCCACACACACACGCACACGCATACGCACGCACACACGCACGCACACACGCATGCACACGCACACACACACAGACACACACAGGAGCAGAATGCTTACGGTTGAGCCCCACATCGTGGTAGGTGAGGATAGCAGGCTTGTTCCCCTTGGGCGCCCCCCGGATGACTACGTGGAGCATGCCATAGGGGGTGTCGATATCATGTTCCTGCAGAAAGAACAGCGAGCACATGAGCCACAGGATACTGCCATTCTGGCCTGCCGAGACTCAACACAGACCTCAAACTGAACACTGACCTGCACACCCAACACAAACCCCAAATTGAACACCGACCTGCACACTCAATACAGACCCCAAACTGAACACTGACCTGCACACCCAACACAGACCTCACACTGAACACTGACCTGTACACTCAACACAGACCTCAAACTGAACACTGACCTGTACACTCAACACAGTCCTCAAACTGAACACTGAGCTGTACATTCAACACACATCCAAAATTGAACACCGACTTGCTCACCCAACACAGACCCCAAACTGAACACTGCCCTGCACATTCAGCATAGAACCAAACTGAACACTGACCTGTACACTCAACACAGAACCAAACTGAACACTGACCTGCATATATCTAATATCGCAGCACAGAGCCAACCAATAATAATAATAATAATAATAAAAATCTAAGTCAATAAAATAAAAATATACAAAAGCTGTTCACACAGAACACACAGACAGGGAATTAAGAATGTTTATGTGGACAAAGCACCACGTGTTCAACATAATCACATTCAACTGCAGAAAATTTCACGCACAGATCTAGGACACAGTGAACACATCCACATGCACACACAGAGAGCCAATGAGGAAATGACCTTCAATGATTTATCACTCTTTTTCTATCCCCCCTTTCTTTCACTCCCTTTCTCACATCCTCTCTTTCTCTCTCTCCATTTTTATTTCAAGGTCATAGATTTTTCAATCTGGACAGACCAGGCTGGTGTCTCCAGTTCTCTTCTTCCTACACCATGAATGTGTGTGTGTGTGTGTGTGTGCATGTGCGTGAGTGTGTGTATGTGTATGACAAGGCTGAGGATTATCTTCATCTGACAAATGATGACAAGCGCCAGCTGAGCATCGCGACAGGACAGACAGACAGACGGACAGACAGACAGACAGACTGACGGACAGACGGACAGACTGACGGACAGACAGACAGGTGCGGGATGACATCAGCCATTCCAGGCGCTCTCAGACTGCATTCCGACAGCAGGCAGGCGTGTCGACGTGACCGCGTGCGCGCTGCGCGTGTCAGCAGTGCGTCTTCAGTGTGTCAGTGTGTCAGCGAGTGCACTGCGTGCTGCAGCACCGCGTGCAGGAGCTCGAACGCACTCTCTTTGTTCCGCCGACGTTTTTCTGTCGCTGGTAAACGTCGGGGGAAAAAATCGTACAGAAATGTCCTCATAAACATTCCATGGCAACCACGAGCGCTCTATATATTTAGCTCAGGAGAAACAACACATCCACTTAAACATACAGCAGCCCCCCCTCCCCCTCCCATGGTCCCGTGCAATATGAAAATAAGGTCAGAGATAAGTGGGGTTAGAGTCAGGGGGTTGATAACACACAGACAGAACAGGGACATCTGGCACATTCTGATGGGCTAAACAAAAGACCTTGCACATACTAATACACACACACACACACACACACACATATATGCACGCACACACACACGCACGCACGCACACATAAATATGCATATACACAAAGACAGGAAAACGCACACACAAAATACAGGCATAAATAAAAATACTCACACACTAAAATATACACAAACACACAACAGAAAACACGCACGCGGGCACATGCACACACACACACACACACACACACACAGCCCTGCAGACTCACCCCATCCCAGCACTCAGGCATGGTTGCTAGTTGGGCGCGAGCGCGATGGCGGAGAGGAGGAAGAGCGGAGGAGGACAGACGGACGGACGGGCAGACGGAGGGAGGGAGCCGTTCCTCTCTGGGATCAGACTAGGTCTTGGCTGCCGCAGCCGAGCTGGGTGGTGATGTCGTCCCTTTGTCTGGTCCTGCCTCGCGCTCGCGCTCGGTTCTGCAGTGCCGCTGCTCCCTCCCCTCCCCCGGTGCCTTATGTATCCCACCACGGGGGGGCTCTGCCGCGCTCTCATTGGACGCCGGGGCTGAGTCCCTGCTCCTGATTGGCTAGCGGCCCCCCCCGCATTCCTCCACTGTTCTCCTCTCTCTCTCCTCAGCACCATCGCAAAGGCTCATCCTACTGACCTGAGACCAGCGCATGAACACACACACAAACCCACACATACACTCAAAAAACAAACACAGACACACACATATACACACAAACCCACACATGCACACACAAACAAACACAGACACACACATATACACACAAACCCACACCTGCACACACAAACACACACACACACACACACACCCACACATGCACACACAAACAAACACAGACACACACAAACCCACACATGCACACACAAACACACACATATACACACAAACCCACACATGCACACACAAACACAGACACACACAAACCCACACAAACAAACACAGACACACACAAACCCACACATGCACACACAAACAAACACAGACACACACATATACACACAAACCCACACCTGCACACACAAACACACACACACACACACACACCCACACATGCACACACAAACAAACACAGACACACACAAACCCACACATGCACACACAAACACACACATATACACACAAACCCACACATGCACACACAAACACAGACACACACAAACCCACACAAACAAACACAGACACACACAAACCCACACATGCACTCAGAAAACAAACACATACACACGTACACACACACATTCACACACACACACACATACCCACACATGCACAAACTTGCTCCCACACATGTACGCAAGATGCATCTCTTGTGCATATAAAAGGACGGTGGATTTGAGAGAGCGCACACAGCCAAACTCTCAGGCTCACGGGCAGCTCTGCACACGCTCCCGCAGAGGGAGCGCGACTGCGCAGCTCTGCGCAAGCTAACGCGCGTCCGCCCGCCCAGCGCAGTCCGCCGGCCTCGCCCCTGCGCTTCACCGCTTCGCACACGGCCGCAGAGGACTCATTCACAGAAATCCCTCTCTCTATCTCTCCCTCCGTCCCTCCCTGCCTCTGCCCCCCGCTCCCTCGCTCCCGCTCACAGGGATATTAACACCCCTCGTGCTGACGCAGCGGGTCTGTCACTCCCTTCCCCTCTTTCGGTCTTGCGCTCCGCGGAAGGGAGATTAACCCGCTCCCCGCTGACTCAACACCGCCCCGTCTCCGCAAAAAAAACAAGCCCCCATCCCGCTGTCTCTACTTCCTCTCTCCCACCAGCCCCCCCCCCCCCCCCCACCCCCCCCTCTAATGACAGGGCATGTTCATCAGCCGGAGACAGACTGTACTGTCGCGCTCCTGGTGAGCACGTCGATCAGAAACTTTTGAGATCATTAAAGAACAGTTCTCACAAAGTGATGAGAGATGTGTACATTTTTAGTGAATTTTGGCACATCAGGAAGGTGGAATCTCTTCCCTACGGTGAAGGGGAATGAGCCTCCATTTTAAATTTAACATGTTTTTTTGGGCTCTTGTCTTTGCTCAGTGTGGGCTCCTTTGGTTCCTGATCTGTGTATTTTAACTAGGGGGACTGAGGGAGGTCTTAAAATCTGTGCAAATAGTCTGTATTCTCATTTTGCTGTAATATGGGGCTCTGCTTACGCTCTGCTTAACGACCAAATAAAGTTTTCTGGCAAAACTGAACTCATTCTCTCTCCCTCTCTCAAGTTCAATTAGGAGATTGTGTTTGGCTGGGAGATTCTCTGCCAATGTGTAGTGATGTTTTAGGGCCTGAAAGCTACCGAATTTGCTTTACGTTTTAGTTTCATTCACCCAATATAACAAATGAGAATCTTTGGTTCGATTTAATATTGCTAGCGTGGGGTAGTAAATCAGTAAGTTTCAAGACCAGTTGATTGAGGAGACTTTCTTGCCAATTCCCTGTACTTTAAGGTACCTTATTACCTGCTCACGTGAAGTGAGGAAGTCGCCTAATGGCAATTAAAAGTCGCCTAATGGTGCTGGGCCACTCCCAACAGCCCTCTTCCACAGGAGAGCCAATCAGCTCGGGCTTAGTGGAGGGAAAGCAGTGATGACGCTGCAGGTGGAGGGGCTGAGAGTGCCTCACCCCAAAAAGTGCTCCTTCACTCATTTCTGCAAGTGCAATGAATTTTAGAATCAGTTTTTATTCAGAAACCTGGCACAGGAAAACCTGCCGGAATTTAATAAAAATTTAATCAAATTGACTTTTTATGATGTAAGAGTTGTGATCTCTCCCTCTCTCTCTCTCTGCTGCCCCCCCCCCCCCCCCCCGATCTCTCTGTCTCCCCTCTCTCTGAAAGCAGAACTGACCTCTGCATGGTGGCCCCTCCCCGAACCCCCGCTGCTCATAAAAGGTCAGGAGACCTGCGGTGGCACGTCCTCCACAGACCCGCCCCCCCCGACCGGTCTCCGCACGCCACAGATCCCCCAACTGACCCGAGTCAGCGAGTGTTTCAGACCGCCTCAAACTAACGGCTCTGTTCAGCACCAGCTGCAGACTTTGAGGGGCCCTAAGCAAGATCTGATTATCCCTCCCAGCCCAGCATAATAAATAATGTACACTACAAGACCAAAAGTGTGTGGACACCTGACATCCAGCGTCTCATCCAAAATTATGAGCATTAATATGGAGTTGGTCCACCCTTTGCAGCAATAACAACCTCCACTCTTCTGGGAAGGCTTTATAGTAGATGTTAGAGCATTGCTGCAGGGATTTGTTTCCATTTAGCCAGAAGAGCTTTAGTGAGGTCAGGCACTGAATGGGTGATTAGGCCTGGCTCGCAGCTGGCTTTCCAACTGATCCCAAAGGTGTTGGATGGGGTTGAGGTCGGGGCTCTGCGCAGGCCAGTGAAGTACTTCCACACTATTCTCGACAAAACCACTTCTTTATGGACCTGGGGGGCATTGTCATGCTGAAACAGGAAGGGCCTTCCTCAGACTGTTGCCACAAAGTAGGAAGCACAGAATCGTCTAGAATGTCATTGCATTAAGATTTGCCTTCACTGGAACTAAGGGGCCTAGCCCAAACCATGAAAACAGCCCCAGGCCAAGGGGTGTCCAGATACTTTTGGTCATATAGCGTATATGTTTTAAAGTAATTAGGGGGGCCCATAGTGGTCGTGGGGCCCTATGTAGACACTTATTTGGCCAGCTCTGTCTCTGAATTTAACACTAGCTGGTCCATATTGCTAGATTGGGAGGGGGGGTGGCTGGAGTCTCTCCCAGCATGCGCTGGGTGAAAGGCAGGAATACACTCCAGATAGGTCAGTAATCCATCGCAGGGCCCAACACACCATTCCCGCACACATTCACACCGCAGGGACAACTTAGACTCTCCACGTAACCTAACCTGCATGGAGGAAACTAGAGTACCCAGAGGAACCCCTAAAGCAACTGGGGAGAACATCATACAAACTCCACACAGAAAGGCCAGGATTCAAACTCGGTACCGTCTTGCGGTGTGGCAACAAGGCTACTAACAGCACCGCTGTACTGCCTCCCTGCACACACACGTGCGCGTGCGTATATGCGTGCGTGTGCATGTACGCGCGCGTTTCCATGGATGTGTGTGTCGTGTGTGTGTGTGTGCGCGTGTGAGTCTGTTCAGCTAGACCAAAGTAACAACAGAAACTTTACTCTTTTATTCTTCTCTGTTAATCAACACCTAAGTTTGACTTAACATCTCTTCCAGCCACCCCTCAGCCCTCCTACCCTGCTTCCTCACACCTTCCTTCTTTAAGACATCCTCCCGCTGGAGCACATTCACACCATAGCATGCGCCCCTGGAGCACAGACAGGGCCCTTACCTCATCCCTTTACATCAACGCTTGTGTGTGTGTGTGTGTGTGTGTGTGTGAGAGAGAGAGAGAGTGTGTGCATGTGTGTGTACGTATGTGTGTGTATGTGTTTCTGAGTGTGTGTGTGTGAGAGTGAGTGGGTGTGTGCATGTGTGTGTGGACATATGTGGGTGTGTGTGTGTGCATGAGAGTGAGCGGGTGTATGCATGTGTGTGTGCGCATGTGTGGGTGTGTGTGTGTGCGTGTGTATATTTGTGTGGCTGTACTTGTGCCAATCTCCATCCATATTTTCAGCATGAGGTCTCAGCACACACACTAATCTCAGATCAGTATCAGGGAGGACAGGCAGCTGCTCCAAACTGCCGCATTGTGCTGTAATCACTGTGTCAGCCACTAGAGGGCAGTTTATAACCAAGTAACAGCTTCACAGCTGCAGAGACGTGCAGGTGAGCGCATCGCCATTGCAGCGAGTGTTCCTCCTCTTCACCAATGACACAAAATCCTCAGACAAAGAGACAGACAGACAGACAAAGAGAGAGAGAGAGAGAGAGAGAGAGACAGACAGACTGACTGACAGACAGATAGACAGAGACAGACAGACAAAGAGACAGACTGACAGACAGACAAAGAGACAGACATAGAGACAGACTGACAGACAGACAAAGAGACAGGCAAACAGACAAACAGACTGACAGAGAGACAGACAGAGAGAGAGACTGACAGACAGACAGACAAAGAGACAGGCAGACAGACAGATGGACAGACAAAGAGAGACAAACAAACAGACAGACAGACAGACTGACAGATGGACAGACAGACAAACACAGAGAAGACCCTCAGTACCTTCCAGTCTCCCGGAGAGATAAAGGTGTCGCAGTTTTCCTGCGGAGAGAGAGAAAAGACACGCACTGGATTACACGCCAGAACCCGGACCGGCGCCGCAGGGCCCCGGACCCGAGACGGCCGCCGCGGACGGCAGCCAATCGAGTGAGAGTGAGGGCGCTTTGGAGGCGGAGTCACAGGAGCCGCGCTCTAGCGGCATCGGCGCGACCCAGCGCGCGCACAGGAAGGGGAAATGCGCAGCGGCGACTCCCGGCTCTCGCCCGCGGCCCCGCGCATGCGAGCGCAAGCGTGGCCGAGCTCCTCGCCCCAGCGTCCTGAACCCGAAAGGCACGGCGTCACACAGTCCCAGAAAAACAGCAGAACATCAAAGGTCACACGTTAGCATGGCTCTGGCGGGACATATTCAGGGTTAGCGTGGAGATGGCGGTTAAACAGGAATACATGGTTAGCATCCAGGGCACAGGGTGAACGGCAGCCGTTACCGAGCGGTTCGTCAGCGACAGGGGAGCGGGGTTAGGATGCAGCAGATGCAGAGTTAGCTGTGCTCATGCAGAGGAGAGGCCACAGAGAGGCCCGTTACCTTGAGCCCAGGGCTCTGTGGGAGAGACAGTGACGGCGGTTAGCGATGGCGGTGACTGTGGGAGCGAAGGCGGCGGCGTCGGGCCAGCAGGTCGCCCTCTCGTCCTCACACAAAAAAACCCCACAGCCGAAAGAAAGAAAAAAAAACCTCCCCCAGCGAACCAGCGGGGGGCGCTGTGCCGCAAGGAAGGTGGTGCTTTTCATAAACGAGACTCTCCTGTCACGGGAATTGTGAGTGGAGGCAGTGCGTAGCTGCGAGGGGGGGGGGGGGGGGGGGGGGGTGAGCGTGGTCTGTGATGTCACAATGAGGACACGTTCCACGGTTACCACACAAATGGGGGGGGGGGGGAGGGAGGCGGGAGGGTGGTGGTTTGTGGTCTTTGTAGTAATTACCGGGGTGAACCCGCTGCTGCGATGGCGGGTGACGCGCAGCCAGCGCCGCGCGAACACGTGCCACCGGTGGGGGCGGGCCGAGGGCGGGGGGGCGGCGGTGGTGGAGGAGGAGGCGGCGGCGGCGGCGGCGGGCGGGGGGGAGGTGGCGGGCGGCGCGTTCGCGCACCGAGCTTCGGCTCCATGCTCCTGCTACGGCAAACACAAACAGACAGGTTACTGCGCCCATGGCAACCTGAGAGACCTGGGCGGGGCCAGGGGGAGGGGCGGGGCCAGGGGGGCGTAGGTTAAGCAGCAAGCGAGTAGCAGTAACAGAGCAGCAAGAGAGGGGAGCTTGGGAAGAGGCAACAAGAGGCAGGAGGGGAAGTAGGCGGGGCAGCACGCAGGATTCTCATTCCGAACGGCCCTCCAGTGAGTCTGAAGCACACCCCTGCGCACTGGAGTAAATCTACACCCCACACCCCACAGCAAGTTGCCCCCAAAATGTGCTCCTTTCTCTCTGTTATGGTGCATTCTGGGAAATGTATGCTGTTGTGGCCAGCAGGTGGCTCTGCTGCCTTTCCCTGCGTTTCAGTCGATGCCGCTCTCACTCTGTCACGCTCTTCGTCTTACATTAGCCGCTCATACGTCAGCCTGTCCTCCACACTGCAGAGAGATTAGAGAGAAGCAAGAGCAAACGCACACACACGTGCACATACACACACACACACACACACACACACACACACACACACACGCGCGCACGCACACTCGCTCTCTCTCACCATGTCGGAGTCCTGTCCTGCTTTCTGCTCTGGCAGGAGCGGTTTCTCCTCAGTGAACTGCTGCTCCTTCATCCCAGCCATCTTGGAGAGCAACCTGCAAAAACCATGGCAACGCACACCTGAGTTAGCACACCTCATACCGTGTTCTCATCCAACTCCCACAAATATGAACCCGCTCCGCCTCCAGCAACATACACCCACTCCACCTCCAGCAACGTATACTCCAATCCGTGTACATACACCACACTCAATACAAAAGAGCTTACTATAATAATCTTATTCTGTATGTGCAAAAAAAAGATAGATTTGTTTGTTCATTATCAACAACACTGAAAGCATGGTATAAACAGAACTAGGAGGGGGTGGATTGTGGCGGTATAGACAGCACTAGGAGAGGGTGGATTGTGGCGGTATAGACAGCACTAGGAGAAGGTGGATTGTGGCGGTATAGACAGCAGTAGGACAGAGTGGATTGTGGCGGTATAGACAGCAGTAGGAGAAGGTGGATTGTGGCGGTATAGACAGCACTAGGAGAAGGTGGATTGTGGCGGTATAGACAGCAGTAGGAGAAGGTGGATTGTGGCGGTATAGACAGCACTAGGAGAGGGTGGATTGTGGCGGTATAGACAGCACTAGGAGAGAGGGGATTGTGGCGGTATACACAGCAGTAGGTGAAGGTGGATAGTGGCGGTATAGACAGCACTAGGAGAAGGTGGATTGTGGCGGTATAGACAGCACTAGGAGAGGGTGGATTGTGGCGGTATAGACAGCACTAGGAGAGAGGGGATTGTGGCGGTATACACAGCAGTAGGAGAAGGTGGATTGTGGCGGTATAGACAGCACTAGGAGAGGGTGGATTGTGGCGGTATAGACAGCACTATGAGAGAGTGGATTGTGGCGGTAAAGACAGCACTAGGAGAGAGTGGATTGTGGCGGTATAGACAGCACTAGGAGAGAGTGGATTGTGGCGGTATAGACAGCAGTAGGAGAGGGTGGATTGTGGCGGTATAGACAGCACTAGAAGAGAGTGGATTGTGGCGGTATAGATAGCACTAGGAGAGGGTGGATTGTGGCGGTATAGACAGCACTAGGACAGAGTGGATTGTGGTGGTATAGACAGCACTAGGAGAGAGTGGATTGTGGCGGTATAGACAGCACTAGGAGAAGGTGGATTGTGGTGGTATAGACAGCACTAGAAGAGAGTGGATTGTGGCGGTATAGATAGCACTAGGAGAGAGTGGATTGTGGCGGTATAGATAGCACTAGGAGAGGGTGGATTGTGGCGGTATAGACAGCAGTAGGAGAGGGTGTATTGTGGCGGTATAGACAGCACTAGGAGAGGGTGGATTGTGGCGGTATAGACAGCAGTAGGACAGAGTGGATAGTGGTGGTATAGACAGCACTAGGAGAGAGTGGATTGTGGCGGTATAGACAGCAGTAGGAGAGGGTGGATCGTGGCGGTATAGACAGCACTAGGAGAAGGTGGATAGTGGTGGTATAGACAGCACTAGGAGAGAGTGGATTGTGGCGGTATAGACAGCAGTAGGAGAGGGTGGATCGTGGCGGTATAGACAGCAGTAGGAGAGGGTGGATCGTGGCGGTATAGACAGCAGTAGGACAGAGTGGATAGTGGTGGTATAGACAGCACTAGGAGAAGGTGGACTGTGGCGATATAGACAGCACTAGGAGAGAGTGGATTGTGGCGGTATAGACAGTCAGGTGGCTGTCTCTCTGGCTTAGTTTACTCGCGGTCCTTGCCCCCTCAGAGATCGGGACAAGCCGGTTGATGTATTTCCAGGAATCACACAGAGAGCTTTTCCTTCCGAAGATAATTAAACTCCACCCCCCCCCCCCCCCCCCCCCAGTGGCTCTGCTCAGGTCAGTAGACACAAAGAATTCCATCAATTTTAATTAATGTTTCAATGGAGGAGCAGCACAAATCCACCAGCATTCAGTGAGAATTACAGGGAAGGGGGCATAAATACACCGGGCAGGACAGGCTGATCTAGGGCGAGACATTACCTGTTAGCACACCTGACTAAAAGCATCACTCACACGCCTCACAGACACACAAACGCACACACTCACACAGCTGACATATACTCACATACACACAATATACTGTCTCACACATTCTCACACACACGTATGGACATACACCACACATATACTTTGCCTTGCACACACACACACATATTCTAAACTCATACACATACACACTCCTATAACATATTAATGGGCATTTACATATACTCATACCCCCATAAATGCACACGCACACACTCTTACCACATAAATACGAATGTACACACATACTACACAAACCCCAGCTATACACACAAGTATATACACCCACACTCTTAAACACAACTCAGCATGCGCTGTTGTATTCAATCACATAGTAACACAAACATACACACATACACAAACAAGTACATGTAAGGAAATAAGGAGTTGCAAACACGTTCGAGAGCAAACTTCACAGCATGGAAACAAACAGGTCGAGCAGAAGTCAAGGCGCGAGCCTCGGTGGGCGGAGCCAGAGAGCGGGGGGATGAGTGATAGGTCGTCGCTTACAGCAGGGAGGCGGGGCCAGAGTCCGGGGCGCCAGACGAGCGCTGGACTCAGAGCACCCCCCCCCCCCCAAAAAGACTGTAATCAAAATTCCGTAATCTCCCACGGGGCAAAACGGTAATCTCCCCTCTTACCAAACGGCGTGTTCCCGGAGAGGCCCGCCGTGCCGAAAGCGCCGGGCCTCCCTCCCTCCCTCCCTCCCTCCCTCGCGTGCAGAGCAGACAGCACTTAGAAAAATTACAGTCAGGCGGCTCAGGACCCGGCTGTGGCTCACGCCTTCGCGGGAAATAAAGAGAAACAGCGATGGCAGGATCCGTCCCGCACGGAGCCTCTGATGTTAACATCAACAGGAGCGTGAAGCCTTCTGATAAACACACATCTGCAATGGAGGTATGGGGGGAGGGGGTCAAAGGTCAATCATAACTCCAGATTGCTGAGCCAGAGGGGGGGACCGCCGCCCTTTCCTGTTTACCTTCCAGCGAGGCAAGGCCACGCCCCCCTGGTGTCTTGGACTCACCGACTCCGCCCGCCCCTCTGCCAGCTTGTGCCAGCCTGCACGACCACCCGCTTTCCAGTGCCACCTGTACCAGGGTTTCAAGAATGGGGGATTTATTCTAACCTCCCCAATAAAGATATTACAACAAATCTGTAATACGTTGAGAAAGCGTAACAGTCCATGTAAGGGGTATCATAAACATAAATAAATACAGTATGGGGGCAGTCTTAGCATTAGAATTAATTGGAAAGGGGGGGATTTTTGGAAATGACGTGGGGGGGGGATAAAAAAAGCAAGCGTCTGGCAACACTGATCCCTCTGTGATGTCATCCTGTGTGTCCGGCTGTCAGCAGCAAGGCCCCACTTAACATGCCAATCATGTCTGAGAGCCTGGCATACGGTGGCCAAATCCCACCTCCTCCTCCTCCTCCCTCTCCCATATTCCCTCTCACACCATTCTTCTTCCTCTCTCTCTCTCTCAGTTTCCTTTGAGCATAGCGCTTTCCTTTTATTTTAACCTGTTTTTGGCTTAGCTTTCCCCCGTTCTTTGTACTATCAAAATTATACATGCTCTTTTTCACCCCCATGACTGAAAATAAGCAATCTTATACATGCAAAAACTCTCTCATTCTCTGTCCCACTCTCTTGTTTGAGTGGCGTTAGTAACAGAAAGCACAAAACGAATCAAATACAGCAGGTTTGAAAGTTGTAGTGAAGCGGCAAAGATTTCTCACGGTCTGAGGGATTAAAATAGACCCTGTACGTTACACTCAGGAACATAACATGCCTTTGAAAATGGGCGGAGCATAAAAGGCAGGCTATGTTCCATGTGGAAGACAGCAGCGCACAAATCTGACATCTGCACATCGATTTCTTATTCCTTTCTGCCTTTTTTGCACATTTTATATAATGTCTCCACAGGATCGCTGTGACAGTTTTTTAAAACTAGGTCATCAATAACACCCAGGCCTACCCTGGATTATTAATAAAACATTGTTTTAAAAAGTCAAAAATGTATCGTGTTCTTTTTCACTCTCTCCCTCTTTGTCAATAAAAAATTTGCCTATCCCCATTTCCTTCTGGAAGTGAATCACTAATGAAACAGGGCCGTCGTGTTCAAAGCCCTCATATTCTGCGAATGTGCCTTGATATATGGGGCTTAACTTGTGTTTGTAATTATTTCTAACGCTTGCACAGTGAAGCCCACGAATGGATCACACAGGCCTACTTCCTGTCCATTGAATTTTATCAGTGGGGGAAGGATTTTGAGCCATAATGGCTGTAAAAAAAAGACTGAATGTTATCCCGTGAGGAGGGGATTTAGAGCCATAATGGCCGTCAAAATAACTGAATGCTATTTGGCAATGAGGGGATTTGGAGCCGTAATGGCTGTTAAACAGATTATCAATGGGATGTTCTTTCCGAGGCACGGACTGAACATGGGGTCACCAATCTATTTCCCCTCCATTTGCAATGTTCCTGCTCCTCTCCGTTTACAGAAAATATTACTTCCTGAACGAGCTCATGCGCACAGGCACATCCTGCAGCTCCCAGGAGCAGCGTGCCGACTCCAGCGCTCCAGCGCGTCACGTGTGATCAGCGCAGACGATCGTCAAAAGCGCACTCTTCATCGCCCGCTGCAAGCTGCACGGAGAAAGCGCAGTACTTCTGCGTCAAGACTTCAAGTGCGGTTTGGGTCGTATTGTGCGTGAGGCCTCCGATGGAGATGCGACAGCACTGTGGGTGCAAACTGAAGCAAGACGGCTACAAAGGGGTGGGCTGTCTACTCCTGCTGTTGGGCGGCGGTGTAGTATAAGGTGTAGGCAAGGTGCTAAAGGTCACGGGTTCGATCCTCGGGCTGGACACTGCCTTCGTGCCCTTGAGCAACGGACTTAACCCGCGTTGCTTCACCATATATCTTACCGTATAAATGGATGCAATGTGAATTGCTGTGTAAAACGTTGAGTAAGCCGCTCTGGATGAGAGCGTCTGCTAAATGCCCGTAATGCACTGCAAATGCACTTCAGACCTCAGCAAGACGTCCGCCTGAGAGGACGGCGCGTCGGAGAGACGCGTCCGCCTTCGTCTCGCCCGTTCTCCTCTCCCGACGACGCCTGGGAATCGTTTCCGGAACGGCCACCTTCCGCGGGAAACGACCGAACGCTCGGAACGCTCTGATTCAGCGCAGCCGGTTGGCGAGGGTGTCGGCGAGATGCAGGAAGGCGTAGCTCACAGGGCGTCCGTATTCTCCGAAGTACATCTGCACACGTCCCAGGAAACGTCCCAGATGTGACAGGTACAAAGAGACTGCCAAGGTTTCAGGCTTTCTAACCTGTAAACATCCTGTCAGAATTTTATTGGATGGATGCAAGCCAAAGAACGCATCATCAGCACCCCCGTAACTACAGAGGTCGATGTATTACACCACTGACATTAAAGCGAGGTTTCACAGACCACAGAATAATGGCGGGTTTATCGTGTGTTGTCAGTACTCCTGGGAACAGTAAAATAAATCTGTTCTCAATATTCCTTGGAAGTAGGTTCCTCGTTGCATGGTTTCCAAACGGATTATTTAGCGTACGTGAATTTGTACGTACAGCATCAGCGCCCAGCTAAAAGCAGCAAATAAAATCTGGATGGATGTTCAGAAGCAGCAGGAGCTCGTGAGGACGGGCTGGCCGGCGACTCACTGACTGGCACTAAACGGGCCCGGCAGCGCTTGGCTTGGGCGAGCTCAGCCTTCTCAGGGGGGGACGCATATCAGCGACATGACAGAGAATGGCTCAGTGCTCGGGTCCATTAAACCTCACTGTCCCGGCGCAAATGTACAGAGCGAGTCCTAACTCCGCGATCCGACTGGAGAGTTTTCAGAAAGCGAGGTCCCTGGCGTCATGCCTGGCGGGACCTGCCAAACTGTTACAGCGTATGACACCGATGCGGTAAGGTCGCCTGTCCTCAGGTGGGGGGAAAAAAACGGCTGGTTGTGCTTTTATTTGATCAAAGAGAATACGTCTACCCTGCCCCCCCCCCCCACACACCCCATCTGTCCATATTTAACTAGGTTGCACTTCTAACCACTTGTTACCATGACAACCAGCAGCAGCGTTCGCCAAGTTCTGTCGCAGTCTTACAAAGGCCCCCCTCAACTAATCCACCCCCCCGCCCCCCCCCCCCCCCGCCTGCCAACAAGCCCCACCACATGTTCTTCTTCTTCTCCACTCTATCGTCTTCGTCACAGTGTTCATTTATTTACTTAAAGAGTTGGTGGTGGGGTTCAATTAATCAGACTGCAAAAGAGAGAGAGAGAGCGAGGGAGCCGCCGTCCAGCAGAAATGAATCCGAACCGAAGGGCGAGGAATCAAAGTGACGTGTCACAACGGGAAGGCCGGTGAACTGCAGCAAAGCGCTGACTTATTCATCGACCGGGACGGAGAACAGGCCCCAGCGCGCGCTCTCCGGCACAAGCCTAACAACGTTAGCTCTGCAGAGTCATCCCGTCTCCGCGATGTAATTAAATCTCTCACTTAGTTAATTATCACTGCCAGGGGACAGCAGACATGGAGGGAGAGCAGAAGAGTGTAGCGCCGACGCCAGTGCAGGGGCGAAGAGAGATCGAGTCACGTACACGTTTACGCCGGCACTCAAACACGCACATACACGCATGCGCAAATACACACACACACACACACACACACACACACACTCAAACACGCACATACACGCATGCGCAAATACACACACACACACACACACACACACACTCAAACACGCACATAACACGCATGCGCAAATACACACACACACTCAAACACGCACATACACGCATGCGCAAATACACACACACACACACACACACACTCAAACATGCACATACACGCATGCGCAAATACACACACACACACACACACTCAAACATGCACATACACGCATGCGCAAATACACACACACACACACACTCAAACATGCACATACACGCATGCGCAAATACACACACACACTCAACAATGCACATAACACGCATGTGCAAATACACACGCATGCTCACACACACACACGCACATAACACGCATGCGCAAATACACACACACACACACGCACATAACACGCATGCGTAAATACACACACACACACTCAAACACACACATACACGCATGTGCAAATACACACACACATACGCACACGCACATACACGCATGCGCAAATACACACACACACAAACACGCATGCGCAAATACACATGCACACTCACACACAAACACACAGGCACATACAACAAACTCTAAAGATAAGGATAGCAAATTGTGCTAGTCCCTTTCCTTTGTTAGAGCTGACATGCTAGTTTCTCTTCCCTCTGAGAAAAGGCTTGTGGTTTCTCACTTCAGTCAGAGTTAACATTCTGGGCTCTCTTTCCTCAGAGACAACACACTGGCCTCTCTCCTCTCCTTTCCTCCCTTCCCCGCTCCCAACCCAATGGCACATTCACAAACACTGACACACACTAGACCATACACACACGCATATACGCCTGACAAGCTCCTTTCACACATGGAACCCGCAAAATTGGCAGGTTCAATTATACGGGTTAGGTGTTGTGGTTGCCCATCCGCACAGGTCTCCTATACTCAAAAATTCCTTGTCAAGTCTGTTCACACATGACATGACCGTTCAAGATACATTAGGCAAGGCAAGCTGTCTATACTCTGAAGCAATGCAGGACAAATGTAAACCTTAGTTCATCTTTAAAACAGCCAGACATTTCGATGAATAAGAGAGATGTACATCTAATCAGCACAAATAAAGAGTGATAGTTATGAAATCACTTACAGTAGCATCTTTAGCCAATATAGCACAGTTAATACTTCCAAATATGTAACATTAGAATACAATGAAAGCATGGTTTCAAATCTGCTAAAAAATCAATGCTTATACGCGGAGTTGTTTTCAGTAAAAATGCAACAGAAGTAATTCTGTTAGCCAAGTTAAATAGCTCGATGTATTTGCCATTGATATGTGACACTAGCCAGCTTGCTACGCTGGGTAAAAAAAGCAATTCAAACTGTAAGAGCCTGACAGATGTTTACCAGGGAGAAGAAGTGCACAGCACACCAGCAATCCTTCAGGCAATGATGACAATTTTGTAATGGCACTCTTACAATAGATGAAGTCATTTCAAGCAAGGACAACACTGTTTATTCAATTCCTGAAAATAAATGGTCAAATTTGCTTCAGAAAACCACAAAATACAGCTCCAAAATCTTCTATGTGCAAAGTGTCATATTCGTGAAAGAACTGTTGAGAGGGAATATTCAGTATTCATTAAAGGCTTTGTGCCAGAAACAAAAGGACTTATGTAAGGACATTGTAATCTTCTGCCTGCTTTATCTGGGAAATGTTGCTGCTTTTCTTCACGCCAGTGCCTCGGCGGACGATTTCCATAAATCGAGGTCCTGACCCAGCAAATTGGAGGAACGTCTTTACGCGGGAAATCGACTCCTGCTCCTGTTCGTGCATAACGGCGACGCGGGAAATTGGCGGAACATTTACGGATCGAGATGCGTGTGTGTGAACGGGGCTATACTCACCGTCCAGGACACACACACACACACACACACACACACACACACACACACACGACTCGAGCCTCGTGCGCAAACGCGAAACGTGCACACACACACGTACGCGCAACCCCTTGCTGCCTCCCCCGGTCTCGGCTCAGGCAGACGGAAGGTACGGCGATGTAAGCGCGCGGTGATTGGATGGCGGAGGCGAAGGCGTGCCGCGGTAAGGACGCGGGGTGAGGTCGGCACAGCCCAGAGCCAGCGGCAGCTCTCCTCGCACCTGCGCCGTCGTTACGGGGGGGCCGGCGGCCAAACCGGCTCCGTCGCCGATAAGCCCCCGCCATCATTCTCCTCCGGTTGGGATGCCAGATCCCCCCCACCTTCCCCCCCCCATGCCTACAGGGCAGGGCCAGGTCAGCCAGCAGAAGGAGGCGCAGCAGGACGCCCCCCCCCCCCTCCCCTTCAGACCACAGACCAGAGGAGACAGGTGTTAACTCCTTCATTACCAAACCAGTCTTCGCAAGGCCCCGTCAGGTCCTGCCTGGATCTCACAAATATCACAAAAATCCTAAAAGGAATGAGCATGCTATCAGGCTTGCGTCTGTGAGCCAGAGAGCCCGCTGCCATTGCGGCACTGCAGGCTGCAGGCCGGGAGGGCGGGGCTATAGGGCGGGGCTGCAAGCTGGGGAAGGCGGGGCTACAGTGCAGGGCTGCAGGCTGGGAGGGTGGGGCAGCAGGCTGGGTGGGCGGGGCTCTAGACCAGGAGGGTGGGGATGAGCACCAGGGAGGGCGAGACTCTAGACCAGGAGGACGGAGCTTCTGAGCTCCTCACCTGAGCCAGACCTGACTGGGGCTCTGTGCCTCCAGCTGGGGGAGGTGGGAGGAGGTGCATTATGGGAATGTCTTCACATGATGGATAAAATGCTAAAATCAACATACATCTCTTTAGTGTTCCACTGATAGGCCAGCAATAAGAAAGGCCCACCAAACTATCAGTAGCTACAGTATTAACACACTAAACCACACCACAGTGTACCACCCCAACCCCCCCCCCCCCCCACCTCACCAAACGACCTCACTCTCTCTCTACTACTTCTCCCTCTAAGCCCTCTGCTGATCTCAACATCTCTTTTCTGCTGTTTTGAAAGGCAAGAAATAAGGTGATGCACCCGCAATCCCCAGCCACACCTGGCCACACCAGCCATACCACTACTACAAAAATGAAAAACAGAAGCACATGACAGGTATGAGAAATGATGTGCTGAAACAGCTCAGATTTCACCCATGCTACACACAGAACATTCCGGTACCATTCTGCTCCTGTGACCAGGGAATCCCTGGCAAGGAACTACGCCCACAGACCACACCTTACCAACCACAGAGCAGCACTGCGCAATGATTGGTCCATGACCTGACCATCGGTCAGATGCCCTAAAGCGATTGGTCCCTCACCAAGGTCATGACCCACCACTCAGCTACAGTGGCTCATCATTAGGTGGGTCGTGGCCTAAGTCTATTTCCGGTGCTCTAGTGCAACTGGCTCATGGCCTAAGTCAGTCCACTGTTCTGCAGTGATTGGCTCACGGGCCTGAGTCTTACGCCAGCGCTCTGTTGTGACAGGCTCATGGCCCCAGTTTCACTCCAGTGCTCTG
Organism: Anguilla anguilla; assembly: GCF_013347855.1. Taxonomy (NCBI): domain Eukaryota; kingdom Metazoa; phylum Chordata; class Actinopteri; order Anguilliformes; family Anguillidae; genus Anguilla; species Anguilla anguilla. The sequence goes on from NC_049216.1 coordinate 9,905,469, forward strand.
CTGTGATTGGCTCATGACCTCAGCCTCGCTCCAGTGCTCTGCCGTGGTTGGCTCGCGGCCGAGTCCCTCCTCAACGACTGGCCCGTGACTGGACATAAAGACTGGAGCAATGGAAGAGGTGGAACAGGATGCCAAAGGAAACCATGCGAAGCAGCCGGGAGAGCAGGCAGTGCGTCGGCCCTACCTACATGGTCTGCAGCACGCTGTGAGAGACAGTGCAGCAAGCCTTTGAGGAGAACTTCCACAACAATCCAGGCCCCATCTACACAAACAGAACAACACATTGGGCAAGGCTTTGAGAACTTCCACAACAATCCAGGCCCCATCAACGCAAACAGAACACATTGGGCAAGCCTTTGAGGAGAACTTCCACAACAATCTAGACTCCATCTACGCAAACACAATAACACACTGGGCAAGTCTTTGAGTAGAACGTCTAGAACAATCAAGGCCCCATCTACGCAAACAATAACACATTGGGCAAGTCTTTGAGGAGAACTTCCAGAACAATCTAGACCCCATCTACCCGAACACAATAACACATTGGGCAAGGCCTTTGAGGAGAACTTCCACAACAATCTAGGCCAGATCTACACAAACAGAACAATACATTGGCCAGAGCCCAGCAGCTGCCTGCCACGCGCCACCCAGAGTCACAGCCTGTGGGCGCAGGAGACCCTGGCTCAGCCGCTCCCCACAAACAGCCGTGACTAACACGAGTTTACTGCTCTCTCTGCCTCCTCATAACAAACAGCCAGGCGGTGGCTCTTGGAAAAGGCTTATCGCTTCCATCGGCGACTGATATCGTGTGCACGGAGTGACAGTGACACTCCAAACGCAGACTGTCGGACACGCAGGGGTCTCTAAAAATAGACATTATTTACACCAGAAAATTAATCATTTACGTGACATTAACGGCAGTAGATCGAATGTTTTTGCTCATTCACAGCGTTGTACACGGTGGCTATAAATAGAATGTTGCAGTGCATTCGGGGATTTTATTAAACATACTGTAGCGCACTAGAAGATTTTACTGAATGTACTGCAGTAGCTCGCAACTTAAATTAATTTCAACTGGAAGGGCTGGGGGTAAAATACTGAGCTTTTTCTCACCACCTTTTGAGTAGTTGTTTTTTCCAACTGAGGTTTTTTTTTTTCTTACCTCAAAGGCTTGCTTTTTGTGGTTTAGGGCCTGGTTTTGTGCCCAATTTCCTTTTATAGTCCTACCGTAAAGCCTGTTTGTGACAGCGTCTCTGTGAAAAAGGGCCGTCCAAATAAAGCAGAATTTAACATTCAGCGCCACACAAAGTGTGTCACGGCTCGTGCGGAAAGCCTGGTCTGTACCCACGGACGGCTGGCTCTGTCTTCTACGCTGACTCCACGCACCGAAATTAACCTGCTTCCTTTCTTCACCGGCGACACGCGGCTTCAGGGTTAAACCGGTCTCTAACCAAGAGAGCCGGAGATGCAAACCCACGGGAGAGTTCCTCTTGGAAGAGCACAGCAGGTCACCGCGGCGGACAAACACAAGACCCCTAGGGAAGGACAGAAACTTCCAGAGTTTAACGACCTGGCGTCCGACCAGACACTGTCAAGCCAGAGGGGAGGGGGGGTGGGGGGTGGGGTTTGGGAGGGGGAGAGAGACGTGCATTGGCACTCGCGTTAGCGACAATCAGACTGATGCTAAGCAGGTCGCTGAAGACTGGCACTGGACTAACAGCCGTCGGAGGGGGGGGGGGGAACCTCGAGTTCTCTCGTCCGTGCCGTGGAGTTCCGCTCCGTGTTTACAGGTCCCTGAACTCGCGGAAAGTGAACCTCGGAGGCGAGGCGAACCGTCTCTGCGAAACGGCGTTCGCGCGCGGGGCTCGTTCAGCCTTCGTGTTGACGGGTCTGTTTAAACGGCCGTCGCCGTGGCGGCGGCGGCGGGCGCCCGCCGCTGCCCTGCTGCACGCCGCCGTGCGCTCCCCTCTGCAGGTGTCGCATCGGCCGCTTAGCCGCGGCCATAAATCACCGCCCTCGCCAACCGCCAGCCCGTGCCCGCTAGTGCCGCTGCAGAGGGCGAGCGCCACGGCGAACGGCGACGCCTCTCTCCGGAGAACCACTCTTCCTCTCCCTCCTCCTCCTCCTCTTTGCCTCCGTCCTAACTATACTGTACGTTACGTCTGTCCGAGTCCCCAAAGTACCACTCCAAACACCCGCCCGTGCGCCCCCAACCAACCACCGCCCGCACGCCAGCCAGCCCGCAGCCCCAGCAGAGCTCTCGCGCAAGAGAGGGAAAGGGGGAATCTGCTCTTACCTGTCACGGTTTGGGATTCGCTTATTCGCTGCCGCCCGGGTGCTGCCGTCTGTGCGTTCGCCTCTTGCTTTTTTCCTCCTCGTGTGTGTGTGTGTGTGTGAGTGTGCGTGCGCGCTCGTACGAGGCTGCCTGCCCGATGACGATGCTCCTATCTGGATCACTCGCCCTCCCTTCTCTCTCTCTCTCTCCCTCGCTCTCGTCCCCGCTCCCTTTCTCTCCCCCTCCCTCTCCCTCTCCCTCCCGCTCTCCTCTCCTCTCTCTCCCGGCGGTGATAAACTGAGAGCCTGTGTCATCCTCGATGATGCAGCAGGTTCGGCTTTGACAGCCGTGACACCAGAGCTTCAGACCGGGGAGAGAGGGGGATTGCAGACGGAGAGAAAGAGAGAGACGCACATTCACATATCATTTCACTGTAAAAGGGTATACATAGCCCCACAACCCCCTTCTGCCAAGAGTTTAATTATGCACTTGCCTGGTCTGGTGTTTGTCATCGTTGCTTCAGCAGGACTGTTTAATATCGCTGTGTAATGCCAGTAAAGCATGTTCCAGCTGAAAGCTTTAAGGGTGGGGGGGAGGGGGGGGGGGGTGATTTCTGGTTTGTGGTGTGGGAGGGGAACTCACTGTTCCATGGTGTCTTTTTTTCAGTGTTATGACGTGTGTGTGAAGGACATGCAAAAACAAATCAAAGAAAGGCACCACACGACTGCTCTCAAACGGAGAATGAGCACCAGGACGACTGGGACTGGTGAAGGGCAAAAACCAGAGCTTCTCTGACTCAGGGGCGGGCCCAGCTCAGTCTCCTCCTACTCAGGGGAGGGGCCAGCTCAGTCTCCTCCTACCCAGGGGTGGGGCCAGCTCAGTCTCCTCCTACCCAGGGGTGGGGCCAGCTCAGTCTCCTCCTACCCATGGGAGGGGCCAGCTCAGTCTCCTCCTACCCAGGGGCAAAGCCAGCTCAGTCTCCTCCTACTCAGGGGCAGGGCCAGCTCAGTCTCCTCCTACTCAGGGGCAGGGCCAGCTCAGTCTCCTCCTACTCAGGGGCAAAGCCAGCTCAGTCTCCTCCTACTCAGGGGCAGGGCCAGCTCAGTCTCCTCCTACTCAGGGGCAGGGCCAGCTCAGTCTCCTCCTACTCAGGGGCAGGGCCAGCTCAGTCTCCTCCTACTCAGGGGCAGGGCCAGCTCAGTCTCCTCCTACTCAGGGGCGGGGCCAGCTCAGTCTCCTCCTACTCAGGGGCAGGGCCAGCTCAGTCTCCTCCTACTCAGGGGCAGGGCCAGCTCAGTCTCCTCCTACTCAGGGGCAAAGCCAGCTCAGTCTCCTCCTACTCAGGGGCAGGGCCAGCTCAGTCTCCTCCTACTCCGGGGCAGGGCCAGCTCAGTCTCCTCCTACTCAGGGGCAGGGCCAGCTCAGTCTCCTCCTACTCAGGGGCAAAGCCAGCTCAGTCTCCTCCTACTCAGGGGCAGGGCCAGCTCAGTCTCCTCCTACTCAGGGGCAGGGCCAGCTCAGTCTCCTCCTACTCAGGGGCGGGGCCAGCTCAGTCTCCTCCTACTCAGGGGCAGGGCCAGCTCAGTCTCCTCCTACTCAGGGGCAGGGCCAGCTCAGTCTCCTCCTACTCAGGGGCAGGGCCAGCTCAGTCTCCTCCTACTCAGGGGCGGGGCCAGCTCAGTCTCCTCCTACTCAGGGGCAGGGCCAGCTCAGTCTCCTCCTACTCAGGGGCAGGGCCAGCTCAGTCTCCTCCTACTCAGGGGCAAAGCCAGCTCAGTCTCCTCCTACCCGGGGGGGGGGAGCCAGCTCAATCACCTCCTACCCAGGGGCGGGAGCCAGCTCAATCACCTCCTACCCAGGGGCGGGGCCAGCTCAGGCTCCTCCTACCCAGGGGTGGGACCAACTCAGTCTCCTCCCACCCAGGGGCGGGAGCCAGCTCAATCACCTCCTACCCAGGGTCGGGGCCAGCTCAGGCTCCTCCTACCCAGGGATAGGGTCAGCTCAGTCACCATGCTTTGCTATAAAATATAAGCCACATTCGAGGACCTCCGCAGCTCATTCACAGTGTGTATACACAAGGACCTAGTGCGCAATATAACTGATACGGGCTCCATCTCAGGCGACCGGTGTTCAGGAAGAAAGCTAAAAGGGGCCAGAAATCCTGCCTCCAGGTAGCCGTTCTCCAAAATGGCTTTTCCAGTGGACCGCTATCATATCAAAACATCGTTACGGTCTCCCTACATCAAACCGGGATGCTGTAATGCTGACCGCCAGACCTTGCGTCATACTCCAGTAGCCAGCAAACGCCTTCAGGACTTTTAAAATGGAGTCCCATTAGAGACGGTCTCTGCCGCACGCCCAACTGCCCCTGCTGCAGAATACTTCACACAGGTACCAACACCAAGAGCAAAAAGCTAAATAGTGTGTGTGTCGCTGTATGCATGAGCGTGCGCATCTGTGTGGATAGCATGTAACTGACGTGTTTTCAAGGCAGCAAATACTTGTCGGATTCACAAGCTCTTTTGTTATAATAATAAAGAATATTTATGAGATACAAAGCGAGAGAGAGAAAGATGGACAAGTCCCCCAAAGCTAATATTTCATTGGTTGCTAGTCAGGATGCATTTTTATTGAAAAAAAAAAAAAAAAACTAGACACCCAGACAGAGATTTAAACCCAAACACTTTACACGCCCACACAATGCTGCTCCCTCCCTCTCGTTCTCCCTCAACCATCTGGAAAATCAATAGCCCATCCAGACTACCGTTAAACAAACAATGTAGTATTTAAACGTCTGTGCGTGCATCTGTGTGCGTGTGCGTGCACAAGCACGCTGAGGTCATGTATGCTGCTGTTCTGTTTTCCCTGGAGAGGAAGATAGAGAGAGAGAAAGAGAGAGAAAGAGACAGAATGAAAGAGAGTGAGACAGACTGCTGGGCACATTCAGACGGGGACAATGACAGAGGGTCCACCGTGCTTATTTTATACTGCAGTTGGAAGACAGTGAGAGCGGTTATATAAGGGAGTGCATGTAAGTCCATACAGAATCCCAAGTAGCCTGAGCCAGTCTTTACTGAGGGAGGGGGAGAGAGAGAGAGAGCAAGAGAGAGAGGGGTGAGAGTGAGAGAGAGAGAGAGAGAAAAAGAGAGAGCAAGAGAATGTGTGTGGACGCGCTTGTTCCAATTTTACATTTGCTTAATTAAACACTGTTCAGAAGACACACAAGCCACCCACTTCCCTCTCTCTCTCCCTCAATATGACTGCAAAAAAAAAACCCCGCACAGAATCTATGCTCTCCACAGAGAGCTTTCACATTAGCACTCATTGAAATGGAGGGATTTTCGCACAGTGCCATTCCCCGGGCCCAGCTCAAGACCTGGATTAACTGACAGGGGTCAGCGCTTCAGAAACAAGACGACTCCATTACCCAGCAGCCAGTCTGGTTTATGAGTCTGTCCTAGCTTGGCGACGGGGAGGGGGAAACTGGCCGGGTGGACAGATTCTGGGGGTACAGGGGGGGCTCCTGTGGATGCGGTAGCCAGGCTCCGCCCTCAATCCACACCATTTCGCAGCTCCAGACCTCTACTCTTCCCCTGCTCCAGAACCTCGCAGATAATGGAAGACGTTCCACGGTAGGGACGAATATTAAAGCTGTCAACATTCACCGGCGGCCTTAATTACGCCGTACATTTCCCCCCCGTTAATTAGCGCACAGATCCCACTGTTCACCAGCCAGCCGCCCCCACCGCACTCCCGGATCCAGAGCGCACGAGCACACCTATCCTGACACGCGCCCACACGCGGTATTATCCTAGCACGTTCAGCGCAGCTACCCCATTAACTTCAGTTTGGCTCAAATACAAACGAGAGCACGTTTTTATGAAGAGAAGATCTGCCCTTGGTTTTAAGCGGACGGGACGCCTTCTCTCTCGATGCCCTTTCCATCCACGTCGCTCATCGCTGCCCCATGTTTGGCGTGCTGATGGAGGGGTAGGTGGGGCCAGTGAGAGACTCTGGGTGTGGATTGGGAAAGGGGGGGGGGGGGGTTAGGGGAGGGGGGTGTGGAGAGGGCCCAGGCCCCTTCAGACCCAGAACTGTCCCGGAGATAAGCGTGACACCCGACAGGCCCGTTGGGAGGGTATCTCAGGAGAGGAATGTTAAAGAGCTGCTGTGTGTTATTGACCTCGCTGTGAATTCCAGACCCGCAATTATCAGCAAACAAAAGGGCAGGGCAATTTTCTCACTCTCTCTCTCTCTCTCTCTCTCTAACACACGCACACACAGACATAGACATACGCACACACATTCAAAACATTTACATTCACCTCACGCACACTCACCACCCAGTCTCTAACCCGGACTCAAAACACGTTCCTCTACCTCAAATTCACAGCGCAATCCTAGGCTCTCAGATTTAACCTTGGTCTCTTTAACATGCGCGCGCGCGCACACACACACACACACACACACACACAGACACACTGCTCTTTATATCACTTAAAATTCTTCTCATCCCCAAACAGCAGCAAGGTTAGTAAAGAATATTTCTATTCAGGGTCATCGGGGACTAACTAAGTCTCCCTAACAGGACTCAGAGGTTTGTTAGTGACTGTTCAGCAGCTGAATGTGGAAGCTGAGGACGTGGGGTTATAACAATGGGCTGTTTTCCAGGATGCCACTACTGCACCCACGCACAAGTAGGGCGCAGCAATACTGCGATTATTTTCCAATACCAATATACTGACAGAAAATATCTACATAATTTAATAGAATTCATATTATATGACAAACTATGGCATGTTATCGGATGCACACTGGAAATTAGTATACATAGTTCGGTAACAATTTAATGAATTATTTTATACTTGTACTTTTCTGAGCCCCCTCCCAGTTTTTCAGTTACCAGAAATGTTTGAAAAAAACAGTATTGTGACAAAGCATTTGATAATAAAAAATAATAGAATAATAGAAAATTAGGTGCAGACTTAAGCACATTTTATGCACTTGATTCAAAATCATATCCTCATTCAGACTTGCACACAACTTAAGTCACACAGTCCCTGAATGTTGACTGAATATCTGACTATTGATGGGACACATTCTCTGAATAGCCTTAGAGCTCAAACCCACCCTCCTGGTGACCTATAGAATACTTTGGCCCTGTCAATCATGCACTCTGTTCGAGCTGTGCTTTTTCACCTACTACGGCATATGTGGCTTTTTCTGACCAAAGGAACCGAATAATAATGAGAACCGGCCAATCATTGTCACTGAGCCAGTTGTATTTAGATGCAGCTATAGTAAATTCCAACCTCTTGGGTATATTGTCCTAGTTTTTCTTTTGTTAACTGTCCTATTGTCTACGTGTTGGAGGGTTATGCTTTTGAGGTCACAAAATAAGCCAGAAAGCAAATAGGCTGTATTTATATTGGGATGACTCGGCTTGGATTCCGTTTAAAGCACTTTCTTAAATGAGCAGTGTGAGGACTGAAATCATAAAAGCATAAAATCTAACAGACTATTATTGTTTTATTGGCAAAGGTCTTACACTTATCCCATTTGCTCCTGATACTCCTAGAAAGATGGTGAGTGTACCAGCATCGTATCCTGAGTCACATTAAAGTCTTTAAAGTATCGTGTGCCAACGAAACCCAGACTGTACAGGTTTTGGCCTGGAAATGATTCTGGAGCGTTAAAGTTATTCATTTACAAGTTTTTCACCGATATATCATATTGATATGAGCTTAATTCAGAAATATATCAAATGCTATGAACAGAGTGCTTGGTCAGGGCTCTTTCTGTAATTTAGCCTGGCTGTTAAAAGCCTTAAATGTCACTCTGGCGATTGACCTGTGAGGCGCGGGGAAGGCCGTGGCCCTACATGACTGGGCAGAGTGTTTATGCCAGCGGCTCAGCCCAGCTTAAGGCCGCTAGTAAATACTGGCAGTGGTGCAGCACTGGGGGAGTGCTGCATGCCGATTGGCCAGAATGGGCCCACAGCTGGGCAGACTCGATCAAACCACTTGTTTGCGTTTGATTGGCTGCGGGATGAAGTTCTGCTTTCAGCATTGATCACATCCCTGAAATGCCTCAGGTGGAGAGTGACCAGCACACGAGCTCCTCCATCTGCGCAGCCAGCCCACACTGAGACCAGCATGCACCAGCCAGGACACCCGTCTGCGCAGCCATGGCACACCGAGACCAGCATGCACCAGCCAGGACACCCGTCTGCGCAGCCATGGCACACCGAGACCAGCATGCACCAGCCAGGACACTCATCTGCGCAGCCATGGCACACCGAGACCAGCATGCACCAGCCAGGACACCCAGCTGCACAGCTAACCTCTCATACAGTGTCTACATCCCACACTGAGCCCCATCATACAAAAATAATGGTTCACTCCACTGCTGTGGAACTATAAATTGCAGTCAAGTGATTCAAGTCCATGTGGGCTACAAGCCTCTCTGACTCACCACTGCCCTGGAGCAGACAGAGGGGTTATGCTGGAGTCACAGCACGGCCCTGAAATCCCGCTTAAAGCTGGGTAATCGAAAATAAGCTCTCCTGTCAAAGCTCCACAGCTGAGAAAAACCTCTCTCACCCAGTCACGATGCGTTATGGGGAACGAGCCCGTCGCAGACTTCCAAAGTGCTGTCACAGGTTTGACAAAAGATGCGACAGCTTCGCCAAAAGCAAAAGAACACCAGTCTAGGGGAGGAGGGGGGAAAAAGTCCTCCAAGCACAAAGAATTCTGGGCCCGGACGGCAGCGGTGTGCGTGCCAGGCAGGGATTATGCACATCTGAAGAGCGCTCTGTGGGCGTTTGCTTCAGCCTGGCAGCTCCATTGTTTCCTCTGCCTCTCTGCCTCCAGGCTGGATAAATCAAACCTTTCTCCCTCCTCTACCTCAACATGTAATCTACACTGCTGTGCCTCCCAGAGATGAGGGTGGGGGAGGGGGCAGTCACCTGACAAAACTGGAGAGAATATATTTGTTTCCTTTCATCGTTTTCTACTTTTGCACAGAATCATTAATTCATTTCTTTCACAGCCATAGCTCCCAATTTGGGAGGATGAGCGAAATCATATTTATATCCAATACATATTAAATTAACATTAATAAATGATGGACAAACTTGGATTAAATTTTAAATGAAATTCTTCAAATCAGTGCAGGGGATAAAATAATTGAACTGATAAAACCAAAGCGATAAGGAAACAAGTCTGCAGTGGAAATCGGCAGAGCACAGTTGAAAATCTTTACCAAAGCAAACCATCCAACAACAGACAGGTCGGTTCAGCAGCACCACCACTCACTGCACGACGCTGAAATTAAAATTCAACTCCAAGTGGAGGAGCTGGTTCCGAAATAACACACAAATTTACTGCTACAGTGCTGTCCGACTCTTCTTGAGACGTACTGTCAGAACAGGGTCCCGGCAGTATGCAGTAAATAGACTGAAATAATGATATTCCAGAATGCGTCATCCGTTGCAAAATAATGCCACATAAACAAAACACATTAACTACACCAAGCTCAGTCAGTGTTAGGGAGCTTTCATTAGGTAGAACCTTCACAAAATAAAGATATAAACACAAAAAATGCAGACAACTCTTTCTTCAGTTGGTGGTATATCACTGCTAACCGAAGAAAGAGAGGCATCACAGCCACACAAATCCTCAGCATGACGGGAGATTACGTAATGGGACACCATTCCCGCATCCTGTGTGTACTCCGCCTAGGGCACAGTCCACGAGGCGATCTGGAAAAATATGGGTTGGTTCCCTACGCCACCGCAGGATGCAGAAAGCTCAGGCCTGGAGGCGGTGAACGGTGTTTCTGTGGAGGATCTCTCCGGCGGCTCCATCTCTGTGTGTGAACAGAAACGCGTCGCTCATCGCAGGCCTGGCTGGCAGGAAGGCCACGCTGGCGGACAGCCAGAGCGCCGGGTGAGGGCGCGTCCTCAGTCAGGCTGCACGGCCCCCTGGGAGCTCTCCTCGCAGCTGTGGCCGGGGTCGGGCCGGAAGGGATCAGGCCAGATGAGAGTGGAGCGGACATCTCCGCTCTCCGCCCCCCCCGGCCTTGGAGCACGCTCAGAACCCGCTCTGCTGCTCCCCCCGGGCCTCTGTAATGAGGTCATACAGAAGCAGTACTGTACAGTGCGACAGTTTCGCTCGCATATGCCATTAAAAATTATTTTGTGCCAAGCGAAATACGTATCGTGCGAGTGGGTTGCCTTGGTATCAATCAGCGAAATAAACATTACTCTTTCTTGTCCTGGACAAGTACCCGCCCTCTATTGGAGCAATGCTTCATGAGAAATGTATTTTGAGGTGTCTACTGTCCGCGACAATGCAACTACAAAAAAAAAAAACTACATTTTCCATCATTTTCTGGTAAACGATCCTGCCTTACCTAACCTATCAGAGACAGAGCGCAATTAAGTCCCGCACACACCGGAGGGGAAAACAATTCATCGCTCTCCATTGACTTTGTATTGCGTGAAGGTGCCTCCTTGTCACTTTCGACTGCTAGCAAACAACAGAAAATGCCTAAAAGCTGGTGTGTGGTGGGATGCACTACCAACTGGGTAAAGAACCCAGAACTAAGTTTTTATAAGCTGCCGAACCGAAAAACCTGTCCTAACATTAGAGTCTAGTGACGTGTCAGCTAGCAAGCTAGCTACAGGCTACAGTACGTTACTGTCATTCGAAATAAATGAAATGGAGTTGGCTAGCGACGTTGTTTCAACAAGCTTGTAGATGGCTAAGAAGGGGAAGCTAAAATGATAGCTCCTTAGCTAGCATTAATAGAATTGCAGGTAATAAGTAGCTAATGTTAGCTAAGTTCTAGCTGCTGTTAACTACGGTTAATTTCTGCATCAGTTTCACCAGAAGCCCCCCGAGCCAAAGGCAAATACCGTTTTTCAGAGACCGTTATACCGTTGTCGCTACACTGAAGTAGCAAGCTAGAGCTAGACTAATGCAGGTAGACATAGGGTGCTAAAACAATCCTTTGACATGCTTAAATCTAATGTTTTTAGCTAGCTACAGGCATTTTGTTAGCGTTTCAGCCCTTGGTTGCATATTGTGGCGCCGATTGTTTTCCCCTCCGGTGGGCGTGGTTTTCAGAGTATGACACGTTGCGCTCTGTCTCTATTCGAGCTATGCCAGCTAACATCAACATGAACAACAACCACAAGAAGATATTAAGAAGATACTAAACTATTCAGACCTCAACGAAAACGAAAAAGTACTTTTCAGTAGTTAATATTTTTGTTTTGTTTTTTATTTTGTAAAGAACCATTCAGACATTCGCTCTCACCACCAGGCCACCCTGCCGGCTACTACATGATTGCTGTTAGGCTCCCCCGGTGTTGAAACACTTCGGCCCCTTTGCTGGCTTTGTTTGTGTTTTGTTTCGCTGCATCGGGACATTTTCTTCAACTGAAAATGATTGCGTATAATAGTATGTGACAGCTAAACATCAGTTTTACATGTACTTTGAGGTTGTAAAAGGTTTGTTTTTGTTGATGATTTTTATAAGATTGAGGTAAAGCAGACCTGTATTTTGAGCTAAGATGGTTCGTGAAAAAACTCATGTTCCATAAATACTGTATGTCACACTCTTCAAGAATATTTTATACGATTAATTGTGTCTGTACGCATGTAGATGTGACATTTAATACACACTGGAGCTCATACTAAAGAATAGGTTACATGTTTATGTCAGAGAAACACCTCTAGATATCCTGTAATTTGTGGCCACGGGTTGAAAAGTAAGCAGCTCTTGGACTGCATGCTCTGCGGTTACAAAGTAAAGCGCACATGTCAATAAAGCTTTAATGATTTGAAAATACTACAGTTCAAATGCCAGTCAACAGTAAATGAGTTTTTTGACCAATATCACATGAATTTTGACCAATAAAACGTGTGTTTAACCACCACCTGTGTGTGCTACTAAATTTTTCTTTGTGCTGCTGAAATCTTTAGGTTGCTAGCACCAGTGCTACCACCTAAGAGAGTAAGCGTACAGCCCGGAGAGGGGCTCGCCTCCGTTCGGCCGCGGCTCACGCACGGCACCCAGACCCCCTTCTGAGCCGAGCGCTCGGCCCGGCAACCGGAGGCCTGTTAGCACGGAGGCCTCGCGCTGCTTCCACAGCTGGCAAAGGAAGAGGGCTGAGGCAAGAACGTCTTGCCCAATTACCGGAAATCGTGTGCCAGGACACACCGGGGAGCCAGGCCAAAGACGCGAGCGGAGCCGGAACAGATTGTACCGGTCATAAGACGTGAGCTGGCAACGGTCTCTTCCAGCTGAATGGGAACTTGTGGGATTTAGGGTGCTCCTTTTTTTGGGGGGGGGATCAGACTGTTGTAGTCTCCACCACCCACACGAGGATGCCAACACAAGCCACATGGTGGCGCTAAATTAGAAGCGGACAAAAAACACGCCCAGATTCTCACACAGCAGATCAGGTCTGGGGCCAACTCCATTTCAATCTACAGTCAAATCAGGAATTTAACTGAAATTCAACTCATGAACTGAAAAACGCACAAAAAGGTTCTATGATTTTTCAGTGCGTCAGCTGAATTTCAATTCTTGTTCTCAAACTGACTGAATTGAAACAGAATTGAGCCCAGCCCTGCCGCAGATCTTCTGACCGTTCTTCTGTCGTTGTGCCTCGATGTTTGAGTCGAGCAGCCAGAACTCCTGTTTTGTTCGTTTTCTGCTAGAAACATCATTTGGGGCAAGTTGTTGTTGAACAGGCACACTTCATTGTGTGGGCAAATCCTCCGAGCCAGCGCTGTCTCAAAAACCTGAAACTCATTTAGATTCTGGCAAAAACATTCACACTCGCCAGAAATGTAATAGGTGCACAGCGATACTCATAGATCATAGATACGGGTATCTATGATCTATGAGTATCGCTGTGCACCTATTACATTTCTGGCGAGTGCTACGGGATGCTACAAGATCAATGATAATAACCGTCGACAACAACTGAGAAAGTGGTTTTAATGCGGGTAATCCATATTGCGAGAAATGGTCCCCACCTGTGCTGTCTCGCAGAAGGCAAACCACTAGAACTCCAAATTATCAAGAGCTGGTAGCCCAACACTGAGCACCCTCAGGACCAGGGAGGCCAACACTGAGCACAGTCAGGACCAGGGAGGCCAACACTGAGCACAGTCAGGACCGGGCAGGCCAACACTGAGCACAGTCAGGACCAGGAGGCCAACACTGAGCGCACAGTCAGGACCAGGGAGGCCAACACTGAGTGCACAGTCAGGACCAGGTAGGCCAACACTGAGCACAGTCAGGACCAGGGAGGCCAACACTGAGCACAGTCAGGACCAGGTAGGCCAACACTGAGCACAGTCAGGACCAGGGAGGCCAACACTGAGCACAGTCAGGACCGGGCAGGCCAACACTGAGCACAGTCAGGACCAGGAGGCCAACACTGAGCACAGTCAGGACCAGGAGGCCAACACTGAGCACAGTCAGGACCAGGAGTCCAACACTGAGCACAGTCAGGACCGGGAGTCCAACACTGAGCACAGTCAGGACCAGGAGTCCAACACTGAGCACAGTCAGGACCGGGAGTCCAACACTGAGCACAGTCAGGACCAGGAGTCCAACACTGAGTGCACAGTCAGGACCAGGGAGTCCAACACTGAGTGCACAGTCAGGACCAGGGAGTCCAACACTGAGCGCACAGTCAGGACCAGGAGTCCAACACTGAGTGCACAGTCAGGACCAGGAGTCCAACACTGAGTGCACAGTCAGGACTGGAGAGGCCAACACTGAGCAGTCAGGACCAGGGAGTCCAACTGAACACAAGATCAGAACCAGTGGCCCGACACCGACCCCTCTGCACGTGTCATAAATGATGCAAAGTAGAGCAGTGGTTGCCAGAGCGCTGACCTCACACTAGGATCGATCCAATTGGGCCCACTTGCTCGTCAATACAGACCCAGCAACAACAGCAGCCCATCAGCTGAACCATGTTTTATACATGGCTGAACAACCAGTACCACAGCGCATGCACAAAATCTCCCTCTCTCTCTCTCTCTCACATACACACACACAACGGTTATACTCAGCCATCAGACCTATTTAAGTCACACAATCAAATCGCTATCCTCGAACACTCATTCTCCATCGCACCCACGCGCATGACTGAATGCTCACGTCACAAGAGCACACCACAGCATAGCAGAGCTCTATAGGTTCAGCTCACCCTCTCAAAGTGTGTGTGTGTGTGTGTGTGTTTGTGTGTGCATGTGTGTGTGTGTGTATATGTGTTTGTGTGTGCGTGCACAAGCGTCAATGTGAGAATGTGTGAGAATGTGTGTGAACGGCAGTGTGTTGGCATGCGGGCTGGAATAGCCTGACGCACAAAGGGCTCTTGGCCACCGCCTCACCCTCCCCAAGACAAGCCAGAATGTCACCTCTAGGCTGCAGACAGCCCAGCCACACACACATACATACACAAACACAAACACACACACATACAGGTTTATGCTGCCTGGTGAGGACACATGACATAAACACACTCACACACACACACAAACACTCACACACACACACACACACAGTTGAGCGATGATTAATAGCTGTGAAGTGGAGCTCTCTTCCTGGCTGCGGTCCGAGATGACTGAGGCCCGGAGGCACGCTCTCCACGCAACTCAGGCCGAACGCAGCGAGCTGTTCCAGGGACCGCGCGCGCCCCCCGCTGCCGTTGCACACAAACACACGCCCCCCCCACTCCTCGCCCCCCAAACCCCCCCCGCCCTGACCGCTGACGACCGCCGCCCACAGAACGGCTCATCGACTTTCTGTCAGGGGTGCCGACGCCGCGCCGGTTCAACCATAAGAACTTTCCTGAGCGCCCGAAAGGCTCCGACCGCTAATTTAACACATTTATTCTGCTATTCGTAACCGCCTCACAGCGGCATTTGGACTCGGCCTGAAATATTTATTTTCCTTTGCGGTTTATCTCTGGAGCATCGATTATAGGCGATAAAACTGTGTGTGGATTTTTTGTGTTTTAAATCGAACGGACATGAGATTTGAGCGCGGCGCCGCGTCAGCTGGGAACGTCAGTTGCTCGCATTTTAAAAAGGCCGCACCGTTTCTCGCACTAGCGACAGCGCTGTTTTTCGTAAGCGACAGGGCGAATTACACACGACTGCTGTCAGACTGTGCACGACACCACAAGGTATTTTCGGGGGGGGGGGAGATGATGAGACAAAATAGGAAAGGCCACAAATTATTTTTAAACATTTTTTTAAATCATCAGTTTGACGGCACTGTAGTTTTTGTGCCATATGAACACTCCAAGGTTGCTATGCGCACATTTGCATACAGAGAAAAACAATCCGTTTATCACCGCAGGCAGTAATGGGCAGTTACGTGAACGTTTGAGTGGGCTCTGGCTATCCTCGCCTCTCACATTTCAATCACACATTTTCATAATGAATGACCTGTAGCGCTAATTAATTATTATGCTGATGAACACAAAGGGAATTTACAAAACACAGCACCCTAAAAGAGCACGTTTCAGTTAGCCACTTCCTTTCCAGTCACAGTCCCACCCACTACCGCAATGTGGAAACCGGCCCTGAGGCCTAGAGGTCAGTCACTGTTTCTCAGGCCTAGAGCTCGGTAATCGTTTCTCAGGCCTAAAGCTCGGTAATCGTTTCTCAGGCCTAGAGCTCGGCAATCGTTCCTCAGGCCTAGAGCTCGGCAATCGTTCCTCAGGCCTAGAGCTCGGCAATCGTTTCTCAGGCCTAGAGCTCGGTAATCGTTTCCTTCGCCTTCAGCTTAGTACTGGTCTTTCATGCCTGGAGCTTGGTAAACTTACGGTAGGCCTGAAGGTGTACAATAGCCTCTCAGTCCTGCAGGTGTATGATGCAGGTGTATGATAAGTCTCTCAGTCCTGCAGGTACGTAATCCAGGTGTATGATGCATGTGTGTGATGCAGGTGTATGATACAGGTGCATGCAGCAGGTGTATGTTTCAGGTGTGTGATGCATGTGTGTGACACAGGTGTGTGATGCAGGTGTGTTACAGTCTCTCAGTCCCGCAGGTGTGTGATGCAGGTGTGTTACAGTCTCTCAGTCCCGCAGGTGTGTGATGCAGGTGTGTTACAGTCTCTCAGTCCCGCAGGTGTGTGATGCAGGTATATATAACACAGGTGTGTGATGCAGGTGTGTGATGCAGGTGTGTGATGCAGGTGTATGATGCAGGTGTGTGATGGTGTATGTTGCAGGTGTGTGATGCATGTGTGTGACATAGGTGTGTGATGCAGGTGTGTGATGGTGTGCGATGCAGGTGTGTGATGCAGGTGTATGATGCAGGCGTGTGCTGGTGTATGATGGTGTATGATGCAGGTGTGTGATGGTGTATGATGCAGGTGTATGATGGTGTATGATGCAGGCGTGTGATGCAGGTGTATGATGCAGGTGTGTGATGGTGTATGATGCAGGTGTATGATGGTGTATGATGCAGGCGTGTGATGCAGGTGTATGATGCAGGCGTGTGCTGGTGTATGATGGTGTATGATGCAGGTGTGTGATGGTGTATGATGCAGGTGTGTGATGGTGTATGATGCAGGTGTATGATGGTGTATGATGCAGGCGTGTGATGCAGGTGTATGATGCAGGCGTGTGCTGGTGTATGATGGTGTATGATGCAGGTGTGTGATGGTGTATGATGCAGGTGTGTGATGGTGTATGATGCAGGCGTGTGATGCAGGTGTATGATGGTGTATGATGCAGGCGTGTGATGCAGGTGTATGATGCAAGTGCATTACAGTCTCAGTCCTGCAGGTCGGTGATCTTCCTCTTGCGGTAGTTGAGCACCAGGCTGGAGGCGGTGAGCCGGGAGGCGCTGCCCGTCTCCCAGCGCTGGAATGCGTTCAGGCCGCCCTGCCCCACCCGGAACAGCGCCCTCTCCAGGCTGTCCAGCGGCTCCACCAGCGCCGACGTGTCCTCGTTATAGGCGTTCTGGGCCGAGTCCATCGTGCGCCGGAAACGGCCGATAAAGGTCTGCTCGCAGCGGGAGGGACACACACACACACACACACACACACACAGAGGAAGAGAGATGGGTAAAAATTCAAAAGGACACACGCTTGCCCTGAGGCACAAAAGAGGAGGATCCATGTCTATTACAAAGAGGAAAAAGCCACAAAAAGCTCCATTCATTCCTCTCCCTGATTTTTATCTCTGTTCAAAAGAACAGAAAATCCATCCAGTGGAGCAGAGACGTAGACCTGCACTACCAACCGAGCTCCCAAAAGCTTCCTGTGAGGCCAGTCTGCCCAGCAACACAGGTAAAGCAGCTGGAGTCTGGGCTCCCCCTGGTGGTGGACTGGGGAGACGCAGGGCTGTGCCTTACTCTGACAAAGGGATGAATAAAACAACCGCTCATGCTCAGGTAGCTGCGGCTCTTAACCAAATACCTCGTCTTGAGGCAGAGGCAGTTTCAGCACATTAAGGGGGCGGGGAGTGTTGTGGAAATGTGTTATCCTCCCTTCCCCCTCCCCCCCATCAGTACTTATCCAGCTTTTTTGTCCTACCAAATTTGGAACCCCTAGAAATATTCGTAGGACGGATTCATGAGGATGACCTCTTCCATCCATGTGGACAATTGAGCATCCCTCCCAAGCATGTCTGCGATGTCCATGCCCGTCACCGTCCGGTCTGCGCAGGGGCTGCGCTGGAAGAGCTCCACTGTGCAGCCGGGGCAGACAGGTTGGAGGTGGCCCAGCTGACCAGGAGGGCCTCGAGTGACTGAACCTCTCCCGCCCACAGCACTGCGACAGCCAATCGGGTGCCGCAGCGCTGAGCCACCAGCAAATCGGGTACCAAGATGTGGCATTTAAGGGGTCAAACATGTGTAACCCCAACAACACTTCTCAGTTCCGCTTCTGCAACAAACTAACGCAGCCAGCTGGAGGTCAGACTGCTGAGCCGGGGGTTTTGCTCCCCCTGTCGCCGAAACATTTCACTAATTAAGCCGAGGGGAAGCCAGCGGAATGAGAGAGAACAAAGTTAAACATCCAGCCCATGGCATTACCTCATCCGCAATTTACACTAAGGTTACATTACCTCTAATGAACTTCTCACTCTGAATTTATACATTTGTTACTTTTCACAACTGGGCAAGCAGCTCACAGTTCAGTCAAACGACAATTCATCAATTGCTTAGGCCATACAAATTTATTTAACCCTTTGAAGTGTAGGTATTTAAGAACTTTTTTTTTCAAAATTCTAAAAGTCAGTGTTCTATAACAATATTGCTTTCAATTAGCAGTAGTGATTGTGACACCAGCATTAGAATGTTCAGTTAAGAACATTCTAATCACATATTTGTGACCTTACACCGCAAAGGGTTAATAGTTTAATGGATGCTTCACTGTAAGAAAATTAATAAATAAAAAAATATTGAGATGATTCATTCACGCTTTTTTTTAAGTGATATAATTTGTCGTGCTTTTTGTGTGGAATACACTGTTCACTCCACGTCTTTAGCAGCCACTTTCACACCTCTGATTGGCTAACAGACAAACTTGTGGTGTGGTTATGCACAGTTATGCTGTCACAAGCTTGTTTCTTAAATGGCAATATGACTGCGTCCAGTCAAATGACCAGTCGTAGGGCTGTTGGTTGGCTTGTCCGGTTAAGGTGCGGTACTTGTCCTAATCACCTAAGGGCATAGGTGAGCTCCGGTAGGAGATCGAATCCCTGCTGATCGACTGGAATGCCTCCAAGTCTGCCCATTAGGCTGCATGTAAAAGCTCTTCCTCCCACTCAATCCTGCGAGAGCCCAGTTTGTGAGCTGCAGCGTGGTAAATGGAGCCTGACATCACCTGCTCCGGAGGAGAGCTTGTGCCAGCCTGCGCGCTCTTACACTGACAGCAGAGGGCTGAATTAGGAGCAATGATGACCGCCCATTACAAATTAGGGGGGGGGGGGGAAAACCAAAGAAAATAAATTTACCACTATTCGTGTGTTCCAGTAAGACGTGGGGTGTCGCTCATCATCAACAAACAATCGGTTAAATTTGCAGAACATTTTCCTTTTTTCTCCAGAAGTCATAAAGGGCAGAAATATCATCGAACAAAGCCGATAAGATAATCAGATCCAAGCGTGTCGGCTGCACGGTGACCTGCAATTCCTTACTTATTTTTTTACAGGCACTGACTGTAGGGCAGACGACCACAGCACTGGAGGCGTTTGATGTTCTGCTGCTTTGTGAAGAGAAGCCCTCTTACCTGGCAGAAGGCTGGCGCACGCTGACCAGCAGCGCCACAATGACGCTGACTACGCATTTGATTCCCTGATTTTACGGCAAGCGATCCAAATCTGGATTTTCACAGGGGGTCCGCTTTTTCCCCCTGTGTGGCCACATCGCTTTTCTGAAAATATAATCTGATAAATTATTCAGCAAATTTGAGTATGGCCTTATCGATAATTGCCAGCCTATCATGGAAAATTAATGCTATTTGAACAGGGCAAGAAATTCTTCTTTTTTTTAAACAGTATTAAAAATACAGGTTCCTGTGCACATAAAATGCATCACTGCACTTATAAATGTGGTCTTCGCAAACAGAATTGTGGTTAGGAATAAACTGCAAGTAAAAAACAAACAGTCAGGTAGTGATGACGATCGCGCAGTTAATTTCTAAAATGCTGACTGGCAGTAGCTTTCCAAACAGTCAGACGGTAGTGAAAGGTACTATTCACGCTCCACATCCTGACTAATGGGACAGAGTTCATACCAGAGCCCAGCTAACACGAAACGTTCTCAATGTCGCTACCACGTAACAGCAATGTTAACAATGATAAAACATTAATGTAACATTTTGAGCTGTGGTGCCCTATTTACCATCTACAAGGCCAGAGGTTCTCAAAGTGTGAGGCTGGCCTCCCCAGGGGGCGCCAGAGAGCCAAAAGGGAGGCACAGAGACGTGGAAGTGAAGAGACACACTCACAACAAAATGATTTAACAAATGAGCAAGCAACAGGCTACAGAAAAGGTGCTAAAACAGAAGATATAAACCAACATATTACTGTGAAAATAAAATCACTCAAGCTGTTTTGACTGGCTCTCAATTTTGAACTGTCTGTCCCTTCTGGACTAGCCTACTGTTAGAAAGATCTAGATGTCCGAGGGAGTAAAAATGATTTTTGTCTTTACCTGAGAGACTATGTTTTCAAACCCATGGCACTGTAAACAATGAATATGTATTTAGGTAGAAGGCCAACCCATTATGATGTTATAGTTGGGTCTGCTGTATTGTTATTACATTGGTCTGCGGTATCTGAGGAGCCATTTGCAGGCTAGCTAGTGAAACAACACAGAGAGATTTTTTGAGAACAGCGGCAGCACAGTCTTAAACTACCGGTACCAAACCAAAGGAGCATAAATATGATGACCAGTACATCTGTGTGGGATCGAGTGACCCTCAGTGTCATTTGCGAAGAGGTGCTGGCAGGCCACAACGTACGACCAGCGAAACTTGGTCGACACTTAGAAACTAAGCACGGCTAGGTAGCGGCTAAACCACCGGCGCTCTGTAAAAGGAGGAGTTTAGGAATGTAAAGAGAGTGAGGTGGGGATTTGTGTGTGTGTGTGTGTGTGTGTTCAATTATCCAAGCTTTGTTCGAAGGGAGGCTTGCTGTCTCATACTCTGAAAACCTCTGCACTAGGCTGACACTGAGAAATGGTGTGTTCATTGGCCTGCTCCCCTCGACCGCCCACCCCACCACCACCAGGGACTCATTCTCAGTGATCCGCCATTGATAGCAGTCTGACTCATTGTTAAGCCTGTACACATTGACGTCGGCATGCTGAGCAATAGTGAAGGGACTGGCGCCACCTGCTGGAGTGCTGTACTAATGCAGCCACATTGACTGCGCCAGGGCCTGGATGAGCAAACAGCAATGGCTCTGATGCAGAAAGGCAAGCCACACATTGCACAGCCCCCATGTCTGTGGTACAGTTGCTTATTTGAAGGAGACAGGATTTCTATTGCAAAGACCAGAGAAAACACTACTCTGCACTGCCCTTTGATTCCATGTGAGGGGCAACGCTGGCCCCTAGTGGAGCAGAGGTGGCATAGTTTCTTTCTTTACTCCGAAAGAAAAGAAATAGGCAGGTCTCTATGCAGTCTCCTGGGCAAGGATGTGCATGACTGATTCTTAACACCCTTATTCAGACCCCACTGGCGTAGCCAATAGCTATACTGAGAAACTGAATATTCTCCCCACCTGTCAATCTCCAATGACGCAGAGTAACAGGGCTCTTTTTAATCAGCATTTGATTGTCATAGTTGGGAGTCAATGCTTAGTGATACTAACATTGAACACTGAAATAACACAATGATTAATCCCTAAGGTGTATTTGTGAGAGATTATAAAAACGACACCCAGTACTTGGTTAAAGAAATGTTGGCAGTGAATTTGCAAGATAATGCTCCTTAGTAACTTAACTTTTGAGCGGGCCGGATTTAGGAAGGCTGGCTAATTGGTGGCTGGCAGGTATGCCATCCAGCCAAGTTACGCCTTGGCGGCATGGCATGCTCCATATATCGAACACAGCAGTGACTCTCAAACTCGGTCCGGGGGGGACTGCTGTTAAAACTGGTTTTCAATCCAACCCTAATTTCAATCCCACAATTTAACAATCTGTTATTTTTCTTAATTATGTACGTTTCGTGTTTAGAGGAATTATTTACCAACTTCTGGTACATACAGAAATGGATAGTACAGTACGGCAGTCTGAATGTCAGAAGGCATATAAAACGAATTTGGATTTTTGTCCGAGTGCAGTGCAGCAGACTCCGGAGTATCAGGTGAGACTTTCCCGGGCGCTCACCTGCAGCACCGCCTGGGCGATCTCTGGATTCTCGGGGTTCTGGAAGTGCAACAGCTGCGACCCCAGGCCGTAGTAGTAGGGCCCCATTTTGTGCAGGTCCACCACGGTGGGGTCGGCGCTGAACACCGTCCGCCAACCCTCGCGGTACACCTTCGGCAGCTCCACCGACAGCACGCGCCGCTTGCGCTCGTACAGACCCTTCGCCAACCACAGCGGCATCTCCATCTTTGAGCCCTTTAAAACACACAGAAATACATGAGTGCACACACGCGAGCCCAACATTGAAAATTTGAAATGAACCTGTCCATCAAAGACGAGTCGAACGGCTGCCTTGAGGAAAAAAATACTTAATCAGTGGCAACAGTGGCATGTGATGTAGAGCTTATCTGTCAATCATATGGAAACGCTATGCAAGAGAATGGTGTCACGTGCACGCCATCAAACTACAGACAAACAGACGATGGAACGGTCTATGGGATGGAAACATACATTTAGAGAATGTCTTTGCCACCTACGCGATCTACTTTAGCTTGCTACACTAACGTGCAACTTCGATAATTTGCCGTCTAGTTTCCCAAAATGAGGAAATGCAGCTAGCTAGCTGTTTGTCAAAATTGCCTAACGTAGTTAGCCAACTAGTTAACTTGAACTACTAACCAACTGTATCTTCAGGAAAAGTTGCACGACTGTGCATATTACCTTACTAGCCAACATATGTCAACAAAACCAGAGGTTTGTACACTAGCTTAGCGAGCTAATTAATTAGTTGCCTGGTCGCCTAGCCACGTCGGAAGTCCGTCGCTTCACAATAGTTCGCAATCTTTTCAGCCAACTAGCTCCTGGTACACAGCTCAATAAGTTAACTGGTTTACCTCTGGTATGTCTCGTGTGTCACTCGATTTCTCCAGAAATCCCAGTCGAGGAAAAGTGGTCTCGGTTCGACAAGGTAGCCTTTCCTGAGAAAGCAAAATGTCGTCAAGAGACAAGAAATTCTCCTCCATCCCCACTCCCGGTTGTACGGGCATGTACGATTGTACGTCCATTTGCAGACTAACAGCTTTTCCGACCGAAATTATAACAGCTTTCCACCACTTTCTAATAGCCGAAAACCTGCTTTTGACCCGCAGCTTGTTTGGCGCGAGCCTTCAAATGATCTGTGTCGTCACTTCAATTCAAGACGAGAGCAATCGAAAGCAGATCGAATTTGTATTGCCTTACTATACGCGCACTACCGATGCAGCTAGTCTGAGTTCGACTCATTATAGAAGAGGTATTAGGCCATCTGAAGAAAACGACAGCTAATATTAAGTTAACAAAACTTATCCAAATCATAACAGTTGAGACTGTGAAATATATCAGTCTTAACCCTCCACAATAAACAGTTAGTAGCCTACAGTTTGTCGCCAGTTAGTAGAATGAAAGCGCAGAATCAGCCATTTCAGAGTTGTATGAGGCTTGTAAATGAACAAAATCCACTGCATTTCTCAATTCTGTGACATTTCAAGAACTGATTCCTTCGATTCCTGCTGTTATTTTCCCAACATCATGTTTATAGAACCACTTTTATTTAATCCATTTCAAAATAATGAATTATCACTGACACATGACGCCCCTGTTCATATTTGTAATAATTTGTTTGTCTAACGATATTAATCTGTAAGCCACAAATCCGTTGGTGAAGGTTTGATGGATGATGTTATATGGAAGGGTACCTGACTTATCGTAGAGTTTGAGCTTATAGCCATATCTGGCTATGAACTTGGAGTCCTAATCACAATACAACAGTAGAATAGGGGGCCATCACTGAACATGCACAGCAGTATAATAATAATAATAATAATAATAATACTTGCATTTATATAGTGTCTCACCCTGAAAGTGCTTTGCTGTAAGGGGAGTACTCACCTCAACCACCAGCAATGTGTCGCACCCACCTGGGTGATGCACAGCAATCATTTTGCACCAGAATGCTTACCACACATCAGCTGAGGTGGAGAGAGAGAAACATTTTTTCCTGTTAAATTGAGGAATGATAAGGTGACAGGTTGAGGAATCCGGTGAACAACCAAGTTGGGAATTTAACCAGGACCCCAGGGAACCTCCTACTCTTTGAGTGTCATGGGATTTTTAATTACTACAGTGAGTGAGGACCTTGGTTAAAGGTTTCATCCAGAAGATGACATCTACAGCACAGTGTCCCCATAATTGCACTGGGGTTTATTTGACCAAAGGGACGATCACCCCCTACTGGCCCACAAAAACTATGATCTGCAGCAGCTTTGGATAGCCAGGAGGTCTCCCATTCAAATACTAACTATAACCACACTGGCTTAGCTACAGCCATTTGGCAGGAGCAGAGTACATGGTAGTAAGGCTTAGGCTTCAGGCAATACAAGACATGGGCATCAAAAGTGGGTAAAATAACTGTCTTCAGTGCTCAATGTGTAAGAATTATAATCCATTTTTCTGTGAACTGCCGTTAAATTAGTTTCATCTCATATTCACATTATCGCATTCAAATCACATAATGTCACACCTTCTTCAGTAGCATTCACATCAAGTATTTATGATGGTGCATGGACCTCTGCAGACCATTAGTCTCCTAGTCAAATAGAATTAATTAGAATGATCAGGTCATGCAGATGGCCTGTATGTTGCAAAATTAAAATACACAAAATCAAGAAAATGTTTATTTATACACTTACAATGTTCATTGTGTTGATGTTGTGCTGTACATGGTACAGTATGCTTTAATCCTCTAGTGGCTTTGTCATCTGTCTAGGGAACACACTTTTCGGAATCCCTCACAGCATTAACATTTGACTTTGCCCTGAAGGGGATCAGAGGGTTTTTGTGCAGGAGGTGGCAGATGCACTGGGTGTGCCAATGATCGCAGACACAACATTTCCACTGCTGCTGCCTCTCCCGGAATCCGCTGACCGAATCCTGACCCTTCGGCTGTCCCTCGGCCACGGTCACCTAATCCCCTCTGCCAGTAAATAAACAGCTGTGTGCCCCCCTCTGCCAAGCCCATGCCCTAGGAAAACCCTGGTAACATTTTCCAACAAGTTGCATTCGCCCTGTCACTTTCGGCTCAGCTTATTAGGGCGAGATGGAGCAAAATCGATCCCGTGAATACCAACTGCCGCGCGGGCGGACAGGGCACTCACCAGGCAGTGTCACGAGCTCACCGTAAATCACGGCTTGCCTGTGCATGATGATGGCAGTTCACGCGGTTCTTGAATTCCGTTTGGAAGCAGGCTGCAGTAATAGCATTGACCAGAGGAGGTCCCCATCTCCCTGCATGAGATACTGGAGTTTTCCTCTAAATGAGTTTCATACGTACACCCACGAAAGTCAGAAACAAGAAAAAGAAAAAAAAGAAAAGAAAATAATAATAAAGAAACAACTCAGACGAAAGGACAATAAGACAATACAATAAATCCACCAGAGCTTTCAGGGGACTGATGATGTGTGCAGCACCTGTCTTTGTGTGTGGGCGTATTTGCCTATTTGTACATGCATGCGTGTGCGCATATGTGCTTGTGTACATGTGCGCAGACAAACAGAAAAGCAGGCAGCGATATCTGTCTGCAGGTGCAGAACGAAGTTCAGATCACAGCTGGCCTGTAACTGTAAACGAGAGAAAGGCTCAGTTTCAAAGCTCCTTCCTCATTTATACTAAATTAACGACTGAATGACGAAATGGATGACCTATGTCCTTGCAAAATGGGCCTACTGTTTAAGAGAATAGTATTAACACTCCAATGAAAAATAAAAAGTGAATTATATGACTGTTAACAATGCATCCGTAGACCCTGTAAAACAGACGTCAAATGTCATGGCTGAATTTTTGATGTAGCTACTTGCGTGAACACTTGCGTGAAAATCGCAACTGTGTTAACTCATTGTGAATGTGATCATTATTTTCATGAGAAACAGACATGTCTATTTCAAAGTCCTATAGATCAGGCGTTCAGGCGCATGAAGCTGTTAGAACGGTCAGTCAGTCCACCTGGACGCCATTAGGAGTTTGACTGCATTTGAGAAATGCCTCATTACATTTCTAGACACAAACTGCTCTTATTCTAGAAACGTTTATTTTGACTTTTTAGTTTTAATGATTGCATGCTTGTTGTAGGATAATTACAAACCACCTCAAACAAGGTAATATCTGAAGATGGGTTTTGTCCCCGCATGCCACATTTGTTAAATAAATAGTGGCAATTTCTCATCGTTTAGTATTTTCAAAGGTAATTTTAAGAAGTACACAAATGACTGAGCACGAAATGAATATCGGCGCTCTGTCTGATGCTGTCTGGATGTTTACCTCGTGGTGACAACATTAATAGGTCATGCCTCTTCTTCTCGCCAGGCAACAACGCGCGAGGCAAAAGGTGCCATTGCATTCCTGGGGAAAAAAACACGTTTTACAGACTGCGTGTCTCTAGTTACGTTTTCATTCCATGAAAGATAGATAGTCAGAGACTGTATTTGCCCCTTCTTCTCGCCATCTCCGTGCCACTTAATCCGCGTATGCGCACTGAGCGCCTCTATTGTCTCCCAGCAGCAGCAGAGCAGTAGGGACGAGCGCGGATATGAGAGAACAGGGGAGCGGCACACATTGACCCGAATCTGCGGCACACGGAGCGCACAGCCAGCACCGCCGCACGCCGTCGGCAGAGGGACAGGCGGAGAGACGGACAGACTGCAGTAGTTGTCATGGCGTGCCCAGCCGAGCTGCGCTGCGAAGAAGTTAAATGATATTTTAAAGGAAGGGACTGCGGTTTGAGATCGGCTTTGGGATCCGGCGCCTCTCTGCGCGCCTCTGTTGTGATTTAAGCAGGTTGTCCTGTCATTTGTTGAAGGTTTTGTCTTGTCTTTACAAGGCAACTAGGCTTTTTGTCATTCGGTTAAATTCGAAGGCAATCGTTCATCTATTCATATTTTTCCTTTGTGAGGTTGATACGGACTTCAAGCTCGCTCATGTTCCGGTTAGGGAAATGCGCTGTTGCGTCTGTTGGGCACAGCTGGTTTAGTCAGACTTGACAGCCCGTTTTTTTAGCTCGTGTCTGTCGCTGCCCGAAGCGGATCTGGGGCTTGTAGACCTCTACAGACAGGGCACATCGGAGCCGTTTCCTCTAACGGCTCTTAATTGACTGCACACCCCCGGTTTATAGAACCTCGTCCCGTGTCCTCTGGTGTTTTGGATGGGGGGTAAGCAGAGCACAGCGGGGCGGCCCCGGGGAGCTTTTCCCGGTGTCTCGACGGATGACAGCGCAGTGCCACCCACGGCCCACTTCGGGCACTACCGACCAAGCGGCGCGATGGGTTTGCGCAGCCGATCCGTGAGTTCCGTGGCAGGGATGGGCATAGATCACAGCGCCTCGGTGCCGTTCGGATTTTACACCGCCCGAGGGACTGGGGACACGGACAGAGCCGGGGGAGATTCTGGGTCGAATACGGCTCATGGAAACGGCTACCAAGAAACGGGCGGGGGGCACCACACGGACAGTATGCTGTATCTGGGCTCTCGGGGGTCGCTTGCAGACACCTTGCCCCTGCACATAGCGCCCCGGTGGTTCAGCGCTCACAGCGGTAAGTACAGTTTACCGACAGCACGCACAACACCGCCTGCTTACAGCGGGAGATAATGACATCAGTGATATAAATATTCACGGGGCAGCGACGCTGAAAACTGTCCTTTAACTTTCCACATACCTCGGAGAGATGATGCAAACCACAAACTATGGGGTGAAGATGCGCAGGCATTGTTTATGCTTGCGGAAAGTAAGGGTGCGGTGGATTTGTCTGCGTGTATGTGGCTCCCGCGTGCCAGCTGATCGGTGTTGGCGGACTATCAGCACGCGATATAAAGTGGAGGAATCAGAATCCGGCCGGCCCTATTGTTTAATCTGACGCCGACATTTTGCCTTCGTGTGTTTATGCGTGCGTATGTGAATGAGTCTGTGTAAGTTTGTGTGCGTTTGTGAGAATGTGTGTTTTTACATGCATGTGGTTTTGTATCTATGTGTTGAAGAGAAAGAATGCGTGTCTGTGTATGTGTGTGAGGGAGAGAGAGAGAATACGTACATAACATACATACACGTGTTTGTGTTCCTATGTGTACATATGAGTGTCAATGCATATGTGACTGTAAGATTGTTTGTGTCTCTGTGTGTTTATGTCTGTGTGAAACTGTGAGTGAGTATATATGTGTGTGTGCGTGTGTGTGAGAGAGTTTGAGAGTGTGTGTGTCTGTGCGCTTGTGTGTGTGCGGGAGAGAGAGAGTATGAGAGTGTGTGTCTGTGCGTTTGTGTGTGTGTGTGACAGAGAGAGTTTGAGAGTGTGTGTGTCTGTGCATTCGTGTGTGCAGGAGAGAGAGACAGAGTTTGAGAGTGTGTGTGTTTGTGTGTGTGCGGAAGAGAGAGAGTTTGAGAGTGTGTGTGTCTGTGCGTTTGTGTGTGTGTGTGTGTGTGTGTGTGGGAGAGAGAGGGTTTGAGAGTGTGTGTGTCTGTGCATTTTTGTGTGTGCGGGAGAGAGAGAGTTTGAGAGTGTGTGTGTCTGTGCGTTTGTGTGTGTGCGGGAGAGAGAGAGTTTTAGAGTGTGTGTGTCTGTGCGTGTGTGTGAGAGAGAGAGTTTGAGAGTGTGTGAGTTTGAGAGTGTGTGTCTGTGTGTTTGTGTCTGTGTGCGAGAGAGAGAGTTTGAGAGTGTGTCTGTGCGTTTGTGTGTGTGTGTGTGAGAGAGAGTTTGAGAGTGTGTGTGTCTGTGCGTGTGTGTGTGTGAGAGAGAGTTTGAGAGTGTGTGTTTGTGTGTGTTTGTGTGTGTGGGAAAGAGTTTGAGAGTGTGTGTGTGAGAGAGAGAGAGTGTGAGAGTGTGTGTCATCATTATCTCTGGCTCACCTCAGCCTGTAGTGTGTCTGAGGGCTCGTCAGGCTCTGGACCGTGGCTCTGTCCCCAGACGCTCATTAAGGCGCCGTCCCTCGGGGAGAGAGAGAGAGCGCGGGCGAGGGAGAGAGCGCCAGACGTCAAAACCTGAACCCTTTTTCATCTCCTCCTGCTCGCCTCCTCGGAGGAGAGGAGGCCTGCCCGTCTCGAGCTCTGCAAAATGGCTGTTCTCCAGCGCAGCTACAGGTGTCCACATGAGCGCGAGCTCTGATCCAGAGAAGATCGTTACCAGTGCCAGACGCAAACACAGAGCAGGGGGAGGGTGGACCAGGGCACTGGGCTGGGAGGGGGGGTGGGGGTGTAGAGGGCTACAGACAGATTAAATCCCACTGACCCCTGTTCTTAAGGTCTCTTGGTGTATCACTGGACCTTGAAATTCCAGGAAACAAGCAGGCTGGACACTCCTATGGGGAGATTCCTCCCCAGTGACCCCACCGTCCCCTCTACTCATCAGAACTGCCCTAAGCGTAGGGGAACTACACCCCATTTCACCACTACTGCCCCTAGTGGACAGGAGGAGTCTCCTGTCAGTGTGGAAAGTATCATGAGAAAGGTTCTACCGGTGAGTAGATGTATTTTCCGGGAGTCTCTGTGTGGCGGTGGGTTCACTAGCATCTCAGAGCTGCTACTTTTCAGTCTGCCATCTTTAAGACATCATCTCCCCCTAAACAGCATCCGAGGCCTTGTGAACAAGCCTATCTGAATCTTCCAGGTAGAGACTTGTGTGAATTCAGTGTAAAATGTTGTTTAAAACTGTTGCAGTTTCACATATCTGGAAAAAAAAAGTTTAGAAAAAAATATTGCCTGAAAACATGACTGATTTTATATACTAAATGAAATTTTTCATATTTGATACAATAAAGAAAGGAGCTTGATGTAACGTGCATTAGACACATTCTGATTCAAATGAGGAAGAAAAAGATGAGTTGGGAAATGAAAGGTACTGCTAAATATTTCAGAAAATCATAGTGAGTAGAGTCAAGCCTCACCCTTGAATCTTAGTGATTAGAGAGTGTTTTACCTGGATAGGTAATCTATTGATTGGGTCTGCGATCAGGCAAAGGTGGAGAGGCATCCATTTAGGTCGGTTTTCTAGGTCAATAAGCTAATCCTCAGCTTTCCCCCTGATCAATAAGACCTGGCAGGGGCGCTGGTAGGAGCAGTGTGTGCTTTATATTACTTGGAGAAGGATGGTCTGTCTCGGCTTGCAAAGCTCAGAGAATTTACAGTGCATTACAGACAAACTCGGAGCAGAGGCACATAAAAACAGATCATATTTCATAACCCCTCTGTCACACGAGGAATATTCCTGCATATACTGATCTCATCTACATCACAATTTTTATTTTAAATGCAAGTTTTAAAGCATCATAGCACTCCCACTAATCACAGAAGAATTATGATTTGGTTTTGGTATAACTGACCATGGCATAATTGACTAATTGGATGCGTCATCTCTCTTCATTTCAAAAATAAATTGTTTACCCTTCGATTACAGTAGTGCCACATACAAACACACACACACACACACACACACCCAGACACCCACCATAACACATTCACAATCATTTCAACTAATTAAAATCGATTGCAACACTGACCATCGCTCTGCTCGGTTAATATTCCAAATTCATGCATTTCTATATGTAATTACAATGCATTAGGATAGCATCATCTTTGTTATCGAGCTTTCCTGTACATTCTGTAAACAAATCGAACGTTGTCTCGTGACTGTAAAACAACCCCTGCCCTGTTGACTTGCTGGATTGTCTCTAGTCGACTGCGATGTCAGTGGTGCTTAAATTGCTTTCGTTTCTTGCTGCAGGTTTATTTAAAACTAAATTACAACTTCTGCACTGCTTAAACTAGGCTGCCTGTCACATGACTTTCAGCCCTACTGCTGAATGGGGCTGCATTTAGCACTGAAGAAGACCTGACGTTATTCAAACACACACAGAGAATATGCAGATCATTTATCTTCAGTTCCGGATTTTCAAAAGGACAAAGAAAATCTGCTTTTGCATAGGCATCTCTTACCTGGGCCATGCCTAGTCAAACTAGGAGCATAGGTGCTGGAAGCGGGGTTGGTTTTTAGGAAACTGGAGCCTTTGCTTCCCTGTTTCAACACGTCAGGGTAGTGGGGGGTGAATCTTAGACACAAATTACACAGACTGAAGTGATAGCTTATAAGTTTCACTCTCCATCCAATCACACAGACTGAAGATGCAAGCACTACTCTTCATCCAGTCATACTGACCAAAGGCACATGCACTACACCACCAATGTTGACATTACAGTGGAAACAGACTTTAAATTGAGTTTATAGGACCTACATACATATAGGATGAGTGTACAGATCATTATAAACTGCAGTGTAGACAAATGCACATTATGACATGTTACAAATGATTTGGAGGAACCAAGCACAAGAGGCCGCCTCAGAACCAATCCAAGGTGATAATCCAATACTTCTGACGCTCTGTTCTGCTTTCTGTAACATACATGGGCTTGTGGGGATGTGGGGTCGACAGGGTGAAGAATACGTCTCCCACACGTTGTGCAAAGGTCTTTTGGACACCACTGAAATTCCTGCGGATTGCCCGAAATTTTCAAAGAAGCATCAATTTTCTCAGATTTTCAGAGCAAAGTTGTTCTTTCATATACCTGTCCATTGTGGCTGGTAATGTGCCCTGTGAAAATTCTCGGAGATCTGCAGGAGTATTTTCACAGTTTGAAGTGTTTCGTAATGCCGTTTGATCCAGGTGCATCAGGATCAAATGCGTTTCATCCTGATGTGTCTGAATCTGATGTTCTGAAAAATGTTTTGGGAGCGAATTTCAAAAGCATTTGGTAATACATTTTTTTCCAATGATCTTAGTTTCCTTGGTGATTCATTTTACTGGCAATACAGCATTTGAAAACATTTTAGTATTTTTGACCAGATCCTTCTCTATTGTTCTTCCTTCAAGACTTGCACTTTCTGGTCCTTAAATTTTGTGTTTATGTTTGATTAATAAGTTAATTCATATTTAAGTTCGTCTGTGTCTGAGGTCACTGCTGTCTGACATTGGGAAAGCTGCTCAGTCGACGGAAGGCATTATTTAAATTTGATGGCTTAAACAAATGAGTCCCCGTGAACACTTACATACCCCCGCTGCACCTGTTCCACGCTCGCCTGTGCGCACAGGACAGTCACGATAAGATTTTTTGAAATAGCAAGCCAGTGGGCGAGAGCAGGGTTTTTGGTGTAAAAATACCTTTCAAAAATGATTTCGATAATGTCGGCTGAGACCTAAGACAGAGTTCAGACTCTGCGTGACCAGACTGGGCCCTCAGCATTTTACATCGAAAGTTCTGTTCTTTTGAGGGCGTAGTAGGGTATAAAGACTTGGACTCCTTCATAACCGGTGCGTGCCACTTTAGTACGCACTACAAAAGCATTCACAAATAATTATAGGCATGTAGGCATAAGGCGTGTTGTCACCACTGATGCAGCGAATTCCATGATGTACCAAGTGACACGCAGCCTGAAGACACAAGAACTCCTCACGTCTCTACTCTCCATCCACTACCTGCGGGTATTGACATGAGTATTTATGAAGGGCTATGTAGTACTCATGAAAGAGTTATAAAGCACTTACGAAGGACCATTCGAAGAAAGTGCTGCATTTTTTACAAAAAGATTGAAGACTAAATTAATCGCACACTGATGAGAGCACAGGGAGTCGTTTCACACTGGTCAGGGTCAGTGTAGAAGGCAGGATGCCGTCTTCTTCGTAACTATGAAAATGAGCCCTGTCCTACTGGGATAAATGCGGATCGTTATTTGTTTCCTTTGTATGTACATATACATATGTTTGCTTGTATGTGCGTGTGTGCGTGTTTTTGTTTGTGTGCGTTTGTGTGCGTGCGTGTGTGCGCGTGTGCGTGCGCGTGTGCATGCATGTGCATGCATGTGTGTGTAATGGAGCACAAACAAAGTGATGGCAAGTGTTTTCAGTTTTTTTCAGGAATGATTTCACTGTAGTGCAGCTGAGACATCTGTGCTGATCTGTCCTGAAATATAGGCCACTATACAACTGAGTCTCACTCTGAGTCTCTCTCTCTCTCTCTCTCTCTTTCACTAACTCTCTCGCACACACACACACCACCCCCACAACATACCCACATTCAGACAGATTTCCTCAAGACAGCAAAGTGAGAGAGAAAGAGAGACAGAGAGAGAGAGAAAGTGAGTGAGAGTGGAAGGAAAAGGGAAGGAACAGGAGAGCCGTGTCTCCTCTGACTTCCTGTCTCTAATGTCTCCCGATGTCCCTGCCCTGAGTGACAGCTGTCACATTCGCCGTATCGTAGGACACAAAGCTGCTACTGTAGGCCCTGTGGCAGCTGCTACTGTGCTGCCAGACCGTTTTATCCCTGCGATTTAATTCATGAGAAGAGCACAGTATTCACCCCTCCACACTGTTACTCACAATACCCACTGCAACCCAGAACGTCCTAGTGCTACCCCTCATTAACAATACACTATACACCCTCAACCCTACATCACAATACACTGCCTGTATCCCAATACCCCCACCCCCCCACCCTCATTCCACATACCCCACATTGACCATATCAATTTGGACAGGTGTCAGAATCTCTCGGCTGGATTAAATGTAAAAATATATATTATTCTAGAAAACAAAAATAAAAACAACAGGCCTGCTTTCTTTCTCCTACTCTCCATCTTGCTCAGTGTTTGTTCCTCTGTTACTTTCCCTTCTTCTCTCACTCCTCTCACTCTGCTGTTTCCATGGGAACTGTTCTTCTCTCTTGTACAGTAAAGAGTTGGCAGAGTGGAGTGGAGTTGAGAGTGATGTCATAATAACACAACCTTATTTGGGCATCCGGTGTTCCGGCCAGAGGAGGGACAAGCAGAACTCAACCCTGGGGTTCTATAGCATCCACCTGTGTCGTGAGCTCCTTTGTGTGCTCCTTATGGTGCTGACAGGTGTGTGTGTGTGTGTGTGTGTGTGTGAGAGAGAGAGAGAGATAAAAGTGTGTTTATGGGGGGCCTTTGATTAGAGGGTGGAAAGCACTGAGCGTGTGGAGGTGTTCATGAGCTTTTATTTCTATTGTAAGGTACAGTAAGAAGCCACTTGAGAACATGGTAACAATCAGAAACATACATATGTACAGCAACAAGCACACAAAGATACATAAGCATTTCTCTCTTCTCATCGTCTCACA
Organism: Anguilla anguilla; assembly: GCF_013347855.1. NCBI lineage: Eukaryota > Metazoa > Chordata > Actinopteri > Anguilliformes > Anguillidae > Anguilla > Anguilla anguilla. The sequence continues at coordinate 9,939,813 of NC_049216.1, forward strand.
CTCACACATGCACACGCATACATACATACACGCGAATGCACACACACATTCACACCTATGCAGTCACACATGCACACGCACTCACACAAATGCACACACACGCACAAATACCTACACAATTTACACATATTTACAGGCATGCACACATGTACATAGGTCACATGCATGCACACACACCTACACACACACACACACACACAGAAACTGTTGTGACGTTCAGAACTGATGTGGACCTGGTGCGTCAGTGTGATACCAGTTCGGCTTAATGGATGATGACAGTCAGTAAGTAGGAATGTCCTTGAGTTGTCAATGCTGAATGACTGGATTTAAAATCAGAGTGCTTGTTAAGTGTGTACACCACAGATATTGTACGCACACATCCCAGCAGGCACACACATGCACACACACACACACACACGCACGCACGCATGCACAGATGTCTCTTATACACACACACCACATACACTGCACACACATGCCTCTCTTGTGTATAAACAGTTACATGTGCGCCTTTCTGACACACACACACACACACACACATGCTCATACATGTGTGGATGGTGGATGTATAGAAACACGCTTTAATCTTGGTCTCTCTTTCACACATACACACGTGTACACACGCATCCACACACAAACAGACACACACACTCTCACTTCCTCTCCCAGTGGAAGTGAGACAGAGGCATTGTGGAGTCTAGCAGAACAAGGGGGGTGAGGGCAATGAGGAGCTGATACTAGAGGGGGTCAGGGAAATGACTGTGATCCTCAGCAGGAAGAATAGCATGGTTCAGAGGTGGAGTCCTAATCTGAGCCTGAGTACCGATCTCACAGGGAAGTTCTGTGTCAAACGAAGGCCTTTTGGCCGACTGGAGAGTATCTGCAGCTTTTAGATAATTTAACACTCGCTGCTCGTTGGGTTTTTACCGAGCAGCCCAAAGCAAGACCAGAGAGACTGGAGGTGCCTTAAACAGAAACCTCACCCTGTAGTTCAGTGTGTGTAGTGTTTTCGCAGCATTATACGTTCACAGATTGTGCACAGCTACTTTCTTCTGGTGTGTTGTTATCTAAACCCTTCACTGGGGCTTCTGTATGCAGAGTTATGTTCCCATCGATTAGCTCGGTCTGACTGGCCTTGGTGCTAATTACGGGGAGGAGGCCTATTGATTGGTTTGGTCTGTCACCTTCACTAAAATGTAGTTTTCCAACTTTTCCAACGGAGCAGCCTTGCCACAGAGTCACAAGGACAACGTTGGTTAATGACAGCCCAGCCAATCAGAGAGGCGGATTGCAGCTCTGATGACGCAGACACAACAAAGGAGCTGAAACGTACCAGTTCTTCACAAATGACAGTGTTTTGATTCCTCGTGAATGCGAGCATTTAGACTCCTCAGCAGTGCTAATGTTTCGATTCCTCACAAACGTCATTTCATCATCGACGCCAATGTTTTGGTTCCCCCCGAACGCAAGTGCTTTCGATTCCTCGTTCGACCATTTTGGGTCCTCGGGGATACGGACGTGTGGATTCCCCTCGCAGTATGAACGTGCTGATGCCAAACAAACAGAAGTGCCCGGTGCCTGGAGCCTCGTTCGTTCAGTCGTTCGTTTGAAGAATTCGTTTTGTTTGTTGGCCCTTGTTCTCGTGCCCTGTGCACAGAAACGCACCGAGCAGCAGTGCTTCACCTCGGCGGGCTCTCCACAGGTTCTACTGGCCGGCTGAGCCCGGCCACGTCCAATCAGAGCGGGCGTTACGGCCCTCCGCACCTTTCCTCATTACCGCTCTCGCTCGCACCTTTCCTCATTACCTCTCTCTCTCTCTCTCACTTCTCTTCTCTCCATCATCCCTCTCTCCATTCCTCCCTGCCCATCTCTCTTTCCCTGCAGAGAAGCTGAAAATAGCAGCCGGTGGAAAACTGGGTCAGCTGCAATCGGGGGTGGGGGCTGGGGGGGGGGGGGGGTGGTAGCGTGCAGCAGGGATTGCCGTGGGGGGGGGGGGGGGGGTAAAGCATCAGACTGTGTTCATTCCTCCTCCTATCTGTTTTCACCCTCTCTCTCTCTATCCCTCTCTCTCTTCCCCCAATGCGTGTTGCCCTCCCCAGCCGCTGCTGCTCGGAGCAGAATTTTATCGTGAAGCCAGGCAGCAGCGGGAAAGCCAGTGAAACTCTCTCTGTGTTTGTGAATGGCACAGAGGGACATGGCAGGAGGGACAGGGTGTGACTCCGCCCCCCCCTTGGCATGACTCCGCCCCTAGCCTTTCCACTCTGCCTTTCAGGAGGAGCTGAGCAGTTGTCACCTGCTTTAACTGGCACATGGAATCTGTTTTGCATGGGAAGTTTTTTTTTTTTGACATCCCAAAGTTGTGCTTCCCTCTTCTGCTTCACCTCATCTTCACCTGAATATTCTGCAGGCAACCTGTCAATCATCCCCTTCCACCCCCGGGGCTCTGTGCCCATATCCTGTCTCCCCACTGGCTCCAAGCCAGCATCACCTCTCCCTATTGGCTTGCGCATACTGTATGTCTCAACTTGATTGGCAGTTACAGCACGGCTTCTATTAGCCTCAGGTGTGAGAGATATCACTGGATACTGGCCTCTGGCCTATGAGAAGCCCACAGTGACAGCTGCCAGTGCCCCCTCAGTAGACAGCAGTGGAGCTAGCCTGGGTTTTGGGGCCTGCTTCTGCTAATTGCACTTGGGTACAGGACAGTCCCTCCCTCTTTTGCTTCCCTGTTTCGGAATGCCCAGTTGTATTTGTAAATTTGTTCCTTTCCTGTGAGGCCCTGCCACTTCCCAGGGAGAGCGGTAGTGAACCCCGCCCCCCCCCCACCCAAACTCACACGACCCTCCTGCCAGACTGGCCGCTATGGCGACCGCGCGGGATGCAGGTTTTTGAGGTGACGCTACGGTCAGCTGCCACCCCCCACTGCGGTCCACCGTGACGGTCCGGTCTGGGCCGAGGGACGGGTCGCCGGGCGAACAGATGGCGCCTTACTCAGACACGAATCCGGCCAGTAAACACAGCATAAGGGTCCAGACTGATTCAAATCTTGGGAGGGGGGGTCGTCTTTATTGATGGTATGGTTGCAAGTTTGTAAGTGAAACCTTCGGCCTGTGCTATGTAAATACGCTATGCTATGTAAAGAGTTGCGTAAGTCGCTCTGGATAAGAGCGTCTGCTAAACGCCTGTGACGTAATGTAATCTTGATGACGGTAAAGCAGTGCATGCTGGGACCTGTGTCTGTGGCTGTTTTCCTGTGGAAGGGCGGAGGCTTGTGGGCTCGTTTGGTCACTCTGCGGCTTCGCCCTCACAGCCAGGCTTCCCTTTCCTGTCGTTGGAACAGCCGCACTGCCTAGCCGCGCAATGCTAGCTGCGCTACGCTAGCCGCGCCACGCCGTTATTGTGTAACACCGCGCGAGTTTGCAGCATCGCTCTGTAGCTGCGGCGTGTCAGCTTGTGTGTCAGAGGTCTATGGAGACCCACCATCTTCCCCCTTTTTTTTTTGCGCTCACCTGCGTAAGGTGTTGCTAGGAAACACGGTCACCTAGGAAATGTTCCTCTCGCTCAAAGAAAAAAAAAAAGAAAAACAATAACAGAGCCACAAGAACAAAGATGTTACGTCACTTTCTTTCCAGGACACCACACGCACATACATGCGCACACACATGCATACACACAAACACACACATAGACACACACACACATTTACACAAACACATACACTCACAGATACGCACACACACATACACACACACTCAGTCCAGCCAAAAGCAGAAGGTGGGCTCTGCTGATAAGATGAGAGGGACCACACAGTGAGAGATTTATTTCTCACCAAAGACGGCAAAGAAAATGACAAGATATACATGTGCAATGCAAGTCAATGAATAATAAGTGTCTAGGAGCTGTAGCCAAATTTTAGTCCATCAGGGAATTTACTGGCCCAAACAGCTTTAATATTCAAGTGGGCACTAGCTTGTCTCTCGTGTAAGAATGTAACAGCATGAACAAAGTCATCAAGTTATTCAGTCCTGCGACTGCGAACTTCTTGAATAAATGTCAAAACTACTTCATAAATATGCATGAGGTCAAGCATTTTCATCAGAATATTTTCTTGACTGGCAAAGCATTATTAATCAGTTATTCAAAAAGAAATACGACTTTGTGTATGAAATACCTCACTTGCGACGAGGTTGGAAAAACCCCATTGATTCCCATTCAAATCAGAACACCTCTGCATGATCTTAGTTCTTGTGGGCAGAAAATCCATCCAGCTGGTGATCTCGTATCCACTCGACCTCTCTGATTTCACCGGGTGTGAGCACGAGGAGGTGCACAGGGGGCACGCATTGTTTCATGGGCATTTTGGTGCTCTTGAATACACCCCTTCTGACAGTCTCTATCTCCCCTACAGGGTTCAGGTGTCCTATCTGCTCCAAGTCTGTGGCGTCCAATGAGATGGAAGTTCACTTCATCATGTGTCTGAGCAAGCCCCGCCTCTCCTACAATGGTGAGAAACAGCTCCTCTCTCTCTCCCGCCTCCTCCCGCTCCCCCTTTTCCACTCCTCTCTCGGTTGCTTTCATGTCGCTTCATTCAAAATATTCCCCCGGAAAAAAAAGTTCTTAATTAAAGAGGAACTGAAGACAGCTTTCAGTTGATTTTACATAAATTTAAAAAACACTAATCACAGTGACAGCTGTGTATTCCACGCTGTTTGAGTGATAGCTGTATGCTCTGTTACATTTCAATGACAGCCGTCCATTCTGGGACGTCTGAACAATAGCTGTTGTTTCCGTGGTGACTGACTGACAGCCGTCACTCCAGGGATGTTATGACAGTCTGTCCTGAAGCTGGTGTTACAGGGATGGATTTGGGGTCTCGTGTGCGTGTGACCTGTTCACTGAAAGTTGTGTTTTTACGTGACTCAAACAGACTTTAGAATACTATTATCTATCCCCCCTCACCTCTCCCCCTCTCTCTCGTCCTCCCTCTCTCTCTGTCTCTTTTTGATTAGTTATACACAGCTGCGCATAGAAACAGGCAAGCTAATCTCACTTTCCCAGAATGCACTCCCAGAATGGCTGCACGGTATCAGCCTATTCCCTAACCACAACCTCCCTCCCAGCGTTCCTACCCAAATCAACCCTGACCACACGCACACACGCTCACGCACGCACACACGCTCACACACACGCTCACACACACACACGCGCTCACGCACGCACACACACACACACACACACACACGCTCACAAATGCGCACACACACACATGCACACACACACACACACGCTCACGCACGCACACACGCTCACAAATGCACACACACACATGCACACACACACACAGACACACACACACACACACAAATAAACAGCCTCAGCCCAACTCAGTTTTAGAAAGAAATGGGGAAAAGGAGGGAAGGAAAGAGAAAAATCTTCTTCTAGCACTGATTTTAACTCAACTTCAGTGGAGGGTCACAAAGCTAGACAAATTGAGGCGATCTCTCTCTGTCTCTCTCCCTCTCCTCCCTTCTCTGTCCCTCTCTCCCTCTCTAAGCTATATTTAACTGCAAGTATTAAAATATCATCAGGCAAAGTCATGGCTCACAGATATGAAGGTCTAACATGCACACACACACACACACTCATATATACAGATAAAAGTATGCGTGAACTCACATGCACCCACATACACCCATATGCACACATGGCAGCCCAAAATACAGTATGGTCACAGACATGCTTACATCCAGACTGATATATTTGCATGTGCACACATATACAAACACATGCTGTACACACACACACACACACACACATACACATAATGTAGACACATATGCATGTGCAGGTAAACACACTGTACACACATATACACATATAAATGCAAGTGTGTACTCATGTGCTTACACACATGCATACATACATGCACTCACACATGCTGTACAAACACACATCTATTCACAGAAGAATATGCAAACACAAACACACACATCCGTACTACATACACCCTCACAACATGTACACATACAGTACACACACACACACACACAGACACACACACATACACAAACACACACACACACACAGTACCCATTCCCTGTCTTTGGGGGCTGTTTAATAGCCTCAGACGGTAATAGGATAAGGGGGGGGGGGGGGGGTATTTGGGAGAGGGGTGCATATGGCAGTGGGGGGCAGGTACAAGTAATTAGCACCAGCTGTCAGGAGTGGTACATTTGGGTGTCTGGAGGGGTTAATCTGTCCTCCATCACTCCTCCCTCTGTCCATCCTCTCTCTCTTCTCCCTCCTTCCATCCCCCACCCCCTCTCCATCTCACTACCTCTTCCTCTCCCCTCTCTCTCTCTCTCTTTCTTTGTCCCTGTTCCCTTCTCTCGGTACTGAGAAAAGCTCTAAATATATATGACATTGCAATCGTTTATCATGATTATTATTGTAGCTGTTGCTGTTACTACTGCTATTCTCCGGTTCCCAGCTCTAAGACGCTGCTGATACAATTCCCTGCAAAGATCTCATTACAAATAGAGGCACCGCACAATGCGAAAGTGTAACTTCTGACACAAGAGCACAACCGATATCAGAGGGGAACTCCGCAGTTTCTCGTGTCTCAACACGTTATCTGAAATTCTGCCCTTCTCTTTTCGATCTTCTGAAAGAGATAACACTTTATAAAGTCTGTGCACACGCACAAACACACACGCTCACAAACACACACACACACATGCTCACAAACACACACACACAGACACACACAAACACATTTTTCCACAGGAAACGACTCGATGGTCAAAGAGGAAGTGGTCTCTTGGTTTGAAACTGCAGTTCCTGCCACAAATAACCTGCGGTGCTGACACCTATTTCTGAGCAGAACTTTAGTCGCTGCAAAGAAGCAAGGGGGAGAATGGCTACATGCGGTATATGCATGCATATACCTGTGCGCGTGTGTACGTTTAAGTGACAGTGCATTTGTGCAAGTGTGTGTGCGTGTGTGAGTCATAAAATGTGAAAGAGAAAACGTGTTCGATCATGCCATGTTGAGAAGTTCTGTTTTCACAGTGAAGGAATATATTGTTTGAATACAGGAAAGCTAAACTTATACTTGCTTGTGTTTTTTTTAAACAAAATCCAGTTGTGCTGCCGTCAGAATCACCCAAAGGGCCGCCTCAGCAGTGACTGCACTTGCAGTGACGTTTCCGTGGCGACTGCGCTCACTGCACAGAATCATCTCCAAGTTGACAGCACCTATTGTACAGAGCCATCTCTATGGCGACTGCACCTACACAGCCGTCTCTATGGCGACTGCACCTACAGAGCCATCTCTATGGAGACTGCACTTACAGAGTGATCTCTATGGTGACTGCACCTACAGAGCCATCTCTATGGAGACTGCACCTACAGAGTGATCATTATGGCGACTGCACCTACAGAGCCATTTCTATGGAGACTGCACTTACAGAGTGATCTCTATGGTGACGGCACCTACAGAGCCATATCTATGGAGACTGCACTTACAGAGTGATCTCTATGGCGACTGCACCTACAGAGCCATCTCTATGGAGACTGCACTTACAGAGTGATCTCTATGGCGACTGCACCTACAGAGCCATCTCTGTGGAGACTGCACTTACAGAGTGATCTCTATGGCGACTGCACCTACAGAGCCATCTCTATGGAGACTGCACTTACAGAGTAATCTCTATGGTGACTGCACCTACAGAGCGTCTCTATGGAGACTGCACTTACAGAGTGATCTCTATGGCGACTGCACCTACAGAGCCATCTCTATGGAGACTGCACTTACAGAGTGATCTCTATGGCGACTGCACCTACAGAGCGTCTCTATGGAGACTGCACTTACAGGGCTGTCTCTGTGTCGACTGCACGTCTCAGTTCCAGCTCCTGTTTCCTCTCCTGCCCAGACAGGTCTCAGTCACCTGGCACACAGGTGATCTTTGTCAGAGCTGCACGCGCTCTCTGAGGGATTTGGCTGTGGGGCGCAGAGATACGCTGAACACGGCTTACGAGTTCACGCTGAGGCGATATTACTGAGGAAGCGCGCAGTTTGAGGGGCAGCTCGCTGCCGCCCCCTGCTGCCACTGACCAAGTATTGGCACTCTTTAATACGCCACCTTTGCTTGATTTCAGGCAGGGTTAATAATCTTGCGTGCTTTAAAGATATTATCTATGTACATAGCAGGTTAGTGACTGAATTCCTCTTCAAGGTTATAAATGCAGTGCTGCATCTAGGATTTGAACCTGTAACACTGATTATGAGCCCAGTTATGGCTCATTGGGCTCACACAGACTCCTTTTGTTCTCTGTTCACCTCAAACTCTCTTACTGCTCTACATTTGACATTACCATTGCAGTAGTCACACTGTGCTGTATTGTGTTGCTGTAAAGACCTGAACACACTCAAGGTTGTGTTGTGTGAGTGTCGTACACACTCGAGGTTGTTGAGTTGCGTGTGTGTCGTACACACTCTCTCTCTCTCCTTGTGCAGATGACGTGCTGGCGAGGGACGCGGGCGAGTGTGTGATCTGTCTGGAGGACCTGCAGCAGGGAGACACCATCGCCAGACTGCCCTGCCTCTGCATCTACCACAAAAGGCAAGCGTGTGTGTGTGTGTGTGTGTGTGTGCGTGTGCGTGTGTGTGTATGTGTGTGCGTGTGCGTGTGTGTGTGCATATGTGCATGCTGTAGGCAGACAAGTGCTTTTCCATAGAATAATGTGAGATACCATTGAAATCTAGGGGGTTAGAATGGTGAGGGGTGGGGTTATGGTGGAGAGGGGTGGGGTTAGGATAGTGAGGGGTGGGGTTAGGATGGTGAGGGGTGGGGTTAGGGTAGTAAGGGGTGGGGTAAGAATGATGAGGGGTGGGGTTAGGATGGTGAGGGACAGGGTGGAGTTATGGTGGTGAGGGGTGGGGTTATGGTGATGAGGGGTGGGGTTAGGGTGGTGAGGGGTGGAGTTATGGTGGTAAGGGGTGGGGTTATGGTGGTAAGGGGTGGGGTTAGTGTGGTGAGGGGTGGGGTTATGGTAGTAAGGGGTAGGGTTAGGATGATGAAGGGTGGGGTTAGGATGGTGTATTCCTGACGCTGCTGTGTCTGTCTCCCTGCAGCTGTATAGACTCCTGGTTTGAGATCAATCGGTCCTGCCCTGAACACCCCTCTGACTGACCCACAGCCGACTCTACTGCTGTAACAGGTGCTTAGAAACAAAAGTCACTTTCCATTTGACCTCCCCTTCCTCCCTCTCCCTCACTCTCTTTCTCATTCATTCTCTCACTCCCTCTCTCTATATATTTTTCTCTCTCAGGGCACTTTATGGACCTAACTTGGATATCTGGACACTGAAATAACCAAAAAAAAAACAAAAAAAAACAAAACAAAATTTAAAAAACAATCAACTAATTAATCAATCAATCAATCAATCAAAAGAAAATATAACAGACTGAAACCAAATGAATAAACTAAAATACATCAAACCAACACTGGCACCTCTGAACAAGACCCAGAGTCCCGCCACTCTCGCCCTGGCCCCTCCTCTCGTCCCTCGGCTCCACCTCCTGGACCCACCCTCGCCCCGCCCACGCAAACTCCGGTGGCGTGACCTACCCCAGCTCCAGCCGTCTCAGGCCCTGAACACAGAGCCTTCAGGGAGATGAAGAGGAGCAAGAGGAAGAGGAGGAAGGAAACTCCGGGAGTGGGGGGTGGGGTGGAGTGGGGTGGGGGGGGGGTGGAGCAAAAAGATGATTTTGCCACGCTTCCTGTGCGGAGGTGGCACTTCCTGTACATGTCAGCACGTTTCATCAAAAGGGGTTTTTGCTTGTGCGTTGCATTTTTATTTTCTAACAGATCACCCCAGTGTGTCGAGCGACGTGGGGAGAGAGAGTTACACTCCGTGTGTGTCTACGTGTCGGACAAAGACTGTGTGTGGCTGTGTGTGTATACAATGTGTGTGTGTGTGTGTGACAGATGAAGAGATTGTGTGTCCGTGTGCAATTTGGTAGTGGTAATAAAATGACAATGGGCTATATTTCTGGTCACATTTTATTTGGAGGGAGGGAGCGGTCTGTCAAAGCAGAGGTGTCAAACTCCAGTCCTGGGGGGCCCAGAGTGTCTGTGGGGCCTTTCAAACTCCAGTCCTGGGGGGCCGCAGTATCTGCTGGGCTTGTCTGCTTGTTGTTCAATCACTTGAGGCCTGGAGAACGAAGCGAGTGGACAGGACTCTTCAGCTAATCGACATAATCAGCGGTGCTGAAAAGCACTAAAAAGCAGCAGACGCTGCAGCCTTCCGGGACTGGACGTTTGACACCTCTGGTTTTAAGGACTGAAAACCAGCCAGGCTGCAGAGAGGTCAGCCTGGGACACTTCTGTGTGTTGGCCTCTGAAATGTTTACAGTTGGGATTTGTTCATTTTGTGTGTTCGTGTGCTGGGTCCTTCTTTCATGCTGATGTTAACAGGTCATTGAAATTACAATTTTTTAAATCACCCCACCCTGCCTTTTTTCATATAGGCTTCTACCCAGGGGGGATCAGGCCTTGTTGTTATTATTAATTTCACACTGGGTGCGTGCGTGCGTGCGTGCATGCGCACGAGCGAGTGTAAATGTAATATTTTTTCTGTCTCCTGAAGTCACGCCATCTTTCGAACGATCGCAGCCTTAATATCGATAGCTATAACTGCGCATGAGTACAGCTTCAGTAGATTCATTAAATAGCCGCCAAAACGGCCAAACAACATGGGACTATTTTCACAATAAGAGAAGCTGGAGCTTGCGTTGATTGCAGGTTAGCCTAAATGCACCTGGGCGACACGATTCCGCAGAAACGCGGGAGGGAACTCTGCAGGCGCGTGCGTGAGGTGTGCCAAACGACTCCCTCAAATCAGCCATTAAATGTCGGCTACAGCTTGTACTTTATATGTACAAAAGGCAAGTGTTGCACACTATACCCTACTGAGCTGCGTATGAAAAGTAACCCCTTCACGTAAACTTTGTTGAAGCATATGATCAGTGTTTCAAACGGGTCAGATCAATTACAAATTCATCTCTACTGCCTGACTCTTGTTCGGCGATATTCCGGAATCAGAACTGAGTAGCCTATAGCTAACTATTTAGCCAGGGTACAATTAACAGCTCATCTGGAAAACATTTTGCTTCGGTGTCAGTTGAGGCACCAAATGCCAAGTGGAAAGTCACGAATGAGGATACAGGTGGCAAATCGTTATTGCGGCGAGACCTAATCCCAGTCTGTGAAAAAAGCCACTTCAATCATTTAAACGTTTATCCCTGCTGTTTCGAACGCTCCTGTTGCGTGATTTTACTGCAAACGCTGTGTAACCCACGACAAGAGATTAAAATAACTGGCAGCAGAGCAGTCCCGTGGTGTGCGGGAATCGCTGTTCAAAGGTTGTGTTGTCTGACCGCGCTCACGATAACCAAATTTGTCGAAAATTGCGAATATACTCCTGCTGTCATGATGTCAATTTAAATTTCATTCAAATATTGGATTTTTCTTATGTTGTTGGAGGAGGGGGGCTTTTGCGTTTTTATAAATCCGTTTGTAAAGTGAGATTATGTTTTTTCTTGCTTCCAACGGTGAAAAAGGTAGCCTATATTTATGTTACAATAACCGATTTAATGAATCGAAACTGCCAGCTCAGCAACTAACAACTCGATCAATGTGTGTGATCAGTCATCACAACAGGCATATCACTTGTTGGGTCGATCTATTTCTCAGAATACTCTGGTCTACGTTAGCCCTACCTCCGGTTGACGAGCGCATATAGCCGCAGAGAACACACCGTTACTTCTCTTTTGTTGATTTACTTTTTTCGTTGTTTTATTGAATTTTTTTTGATGTGACTGAATGCGTTTTTCCAGATAACTGATGATGGTGGGATGAATAACCCACCATTGATACTAATAATACAAAAGAAAAATCAAAATGTGTGTATATGTTTTAAAAAACTTCAGGCAATGGAAATGTACAAAAGGCTGTGTTGGGAATTAAAAGGGATTTATTGACAGTGCAATGGTGCTTTGTTTTAAGTTCAGCGAAACTTTTCAAGACCGTCTTTGTCTGAGGACACAACCAGTCAAGCAAATAGTGCATCTTACATTCTCGGCTAAAACACTATTACATTTATTATAAATATACGTGTTCGCAAAATATAATTTCACAGGATCTGTCAGATCACAAGAACGAAGCACAGGAAAATGAGCTAATGAAAATTACGAGGTCACCTCCAATTTTACATACCAACACTGACCCCTGGTGGTACTGTTGGAAATGGCAGACTGACCTTCACTCAGTTCTTCTGTGTCCCTAAAAGAAAGTCTCGCCTCTCCGGCGCCCTCTCGTGGCCTTTGTGTGCTACAGCACCTTCCCGGGGTTCATCAAGTTTTTGGGGTCCAGAGCAGCTTTGAGACCTTGCATAACCTCCATGGCAAGGGGACCCAGCTCTTCCCTGAGCAGGGCACGCTTCCCCAAACCTACCCCATGCTCCCCTGTACACGTCCCATCCAGAGCCAAGGCTCTCCTGAGACGAAGAGGGGGGAACAGAGAGAGAGAACCAGAGAGGCTATTTTTATGACTCTGCTCATTAACAAATGATTTGTTCAGACAAATGAACTAAAGCTTTAATCACTGACTCGTTTTATATGAAAGATGGTTGTTCTTTTTAATGTGACATTTGAACCTTTTTAAATATGTAATGCAGCCTCTTGTTGTCAGGGGGGGAAAGCAAGTAGCCAAAAACCGTCAACGTCCAGATCGTTAAATCTGCCGGCAAAGCCTTGGTTGCCATCACAAAATGGAGGAACACCAGCCCCTGAAGGGCAGTATATGTGGACCTCTTGGTTAAAAAAGTCAGGTGGAGAATTGCAAACTGAGCTTTTCCTATGAGGGTAGTCTACAGGATCGCCTGCAATCATCCTTTCACAGCGGTCAACTGAAGAGGCGATGGGAAAACCTCCGGCGGGATCTGACTCGACAAGACCGGCACCACACAACTACAGGCCAATGACTCCAGGTTGTAGTTCAATGCCGCTGAGAGCATCAAAAAGAAGAGCACTTTCTGACTCATAAAATGGCCGACCAGGTTACATGATGGTGGAGGCCAGGGGGCTCAGAAGCAGTCCTGAAGCTTGTACTAGATCCCACAGAATTTTTCTATTAATATCAATATTTAATGAATGGCTTTCAAAGTTTCCAAATTAATCTACTGATTAATTCAACTGAATGGACAAAATGAACCAGCTATTTAAAAAGTTGGTTGACAGCCCTAGTCATTTTACTTTCAATGTTTTCTTTTTCATTTTATTCTCTTTTTAAACCAATATTCTGTAATGTCCAGAGAGGCCTGACTCGTCACAGTAGCGTTTTGTATCTGTCTGAATGGGTGTGAACGAGCGTGCGCTCTCTTCTGAACCTGAGAGAGGGCGTAAGATGAAGTTTCTGTTTTTAGGGTTCAGCCTTCATGTATTTTTCCCCACTGAACTCAGTTTATACAGGGAGAAAGAGAAGACAGAGGGAGAGAGAGAGAACGGGGGGAGCTCAAAGGGGAAGTAGGAAGAGAGGAAGCTGATCACGAGAAAGAGAAAGAGGAAATGGGGGATTGGGAGAGGTGAAAGGAAAGCTGAGGGAGAGAAACAGGTAGAAGGGAGAGTGAGAGGGGGAGAGAGAGACTGTGAGTGTGTGAGAGGGAGAGAGAGAGAGAGAGAGAGAGAGAGAGACTGTGAGTGTGTGAGAGGGAGAGAGAGAGAGAGAGACTGAGTGTGTGAGAGGGAGAGTGAGAGGGGGAGAGAGAGACTGAGTGTGTGAGAGGGAGAGAGAGAGAGAGAGAGAGAGACTGAGTGTGTGAGAGGGAGAGTGAGAGGGGGAGAGAGAGACTGAGTGTGTGAGAGGGAGAGAGAGAGAGAGAGAGAGAGAGAGACTGAGTGTGTGAGAGGGAGAGAGAGAGAGAGAGAGAGAGACTGAGTGTGTGAGAGGGAGAGAGAGAGAGAGAGAGAGACTGAGTGTGTGAGAGGGAGAGAGAGAGAGAGAGAGAGAGAGAGTGAGTGTGTGAGAGGGAGAGAGAGAGAGAGAGAGAGAGAGAGAGAGAGAGAGAGACTGAGTGTGTGAGAGGGAGAGAGAGAGAGAGAGAGAGACTGAGTGTGTGAGAGGGAGAGAGAGAGAGAGAGAGAGACTGAGTGTGTGAGAGGGAGAGAGAGAGAGAGAGAGAGAGGGAGAGAGAGAGAGAGATGCACCTGGCCAGTCTCTCTGTGAAGTGGTGGACTCTCTTCACCTCTTCTGGATCGTGGGGGTCCAAGACCATCAAGCAGTGGAAGTTCCCGTCCCCGACGTGGCCTGCGATCGGACCTGTGCGCGGACAGGAAGTACGCAGGAAACAGACAGGAAGTGCACCTCACACCTCAGGTAACTGCCTACATACTCACACAAGTTTAAGTGGCAATTTGTTCCTGATGACTTTCTCGTTGAATGTTTCCATGGCGTTGTGATGTGCATTCACAGTACGCTGTGCCCTGTTTCACACACTGTGCTGTTGCTAGGCGACCCTGGAGCTGTTCAACTCAGGTGTGTTAGGGTTACCCGAACAGAGCTGGGTTTATGGTTAAGATCTGGTACTGGGGAATTGTTTACTAGCGAGTTTGAGATTACCACATGTTGCTGTTACCGGAGCAATGTTCGGGTTACCCGAGCAGTGTTGGGGTCTCCCTGAGTGATGGTAGGGCTCCCAGATCATTGTTGGGGTTACCAATGTGTTGGGGCATACCTGAGAGGTTCTGAGGTAATTTTAGAGGTGTTGGGGTGATTTGAGAGGTGTTTGGGTTACCTGAGCGATCTTGGGGTGATTTGAGAGGTGTTCGGGTTACCTGTGAGGTGGTTCTCGGTCAGGTCCTTCTTGGTCTCCACGATGATCTGGGGTAGATGCGAGATGGGGACACAGACGTCCGTGGCATACGCCTGTAGGGTCACCATGGCAACAGTACATCACAGATACTACGCCAACACATCACGGACATGCAAAAAAGGTCACATGTATGAGAGATGCGTTTGCTGATCTCATTTACTACAAATATGATTAATGATCAATGACTATAAGAGAAGAGATCATTGGTTATTGATCGGTAGTGTGAGCCCAAGGTAATTGCTTGAGAACTGGAGCCTGAGCGGTGTGGTTTTTGAGCATTGCAGCCTGCTGATTGGACACGGAGCAGTGTGGTTTTTCAGCATTGCAGCTTGCTGATAGGACACTGAGGGTGTGGTTTTTGAGCGTTGCAGCCTGCTGATAGGACACTCAGGGGTGTGGTCATTGAGGGGTGTGGTTATTGAGCATTGCAGCCTGCTGATTGGACACTGAGGGGTGTGGTTATTGAGCATTGCAGCCTGCTGATTGGACACTTTGGGGTGTGGTTTTTGAGCGTTGCAGCCTGCTGATAGGACACTCAGGGGTGTGGTCATTGAGGGGTGTGGTTATTGAGCATTGCAGCCTGCTGATTGGACACTGAGGGGTGTGGTTATTGAGCATTGCAGCCTGCTGATTGGACACTGAGGGGTGTGGTTATTGAGCGTTGCAGCCTGCTGATAGGACACTCAGGGGTGTGGTCATTGAGGGGTGTGGTTATTGAGCATTGCAGCCTGCTGATTGGACACTGAGGGGTGTGGTTATTGAGCGTTGCAGCCTGCTGATTGGACACTGAGGGGTGTGGTTATTGAGCGTTGCAGCCTGCTGATTGGACACTGAGGGGTGTGGTTATTGAGCATTGCAGCCTGCTGATTGGACACTGAGGGGTGTGGTTATTGAGGGGTGTGGTTATTGAGCATTGCAGCCTGCTGATTGGACACTGAGGGGTGTGGTCATTGAGGGGTGTGGTTATTGAGCATTGCAGCCTGCTGATTGGACACTGAGGGGTGTGGTCATTGAGCGTTGCAGCCTGCTGATTGGACACTGAGGGGTGTGGTTATTGAGCATTGCAGCCTGCTGATTGGACACTGAGGGGTGTGGTTATTGAGGGGTGTGGTTATTGAGCATTGCAGCCTGCTGATTGGACACTGAGGGGTGTGGTCATTGAGGGGTGTGGTTATTGAGCATTGCAGCCTGCTGATTGGACACTGAGGGGTGTGGTCATTGAGCAGCGCTCACCCTGCAGCCGGGTCTGAGTGCCAGGGCGGCGTACCAGGCATCGTGCCGCGCCTTCCACAGCCGCGCCCGCGTCTCCGTGTCCCGCGCCCAGCTGAAGTCCGACCCGCCGTTCCCCTGAGTGATCTCCTCTACACACACCCAGCAGGGGCATGAGAGCGCTTATATACACACACACACACACGCACACACACACATGCTTATACACATACACACATACACACACACGCACACACACACACACACACGCTTATACACACACACACACACACACACACATACACACACGCACACACACACACACACGCTTATATATACACACACACACACACACACACACACACACGCTTATATATACACACACACACACACACGCGCTTATACACATACACACACACACACATGCACATGCTTATACACACACACACACACTTATACACACACGCATATACACACACACACACACATGCTTATACACACACACGCACGTACACATGCTTATACACACACCCTCTCTCTGAGTCTCTCTGACCTGTGATGGACACCTGCTCCTCCAGGCCCCTCTCGGTGCCATGGAACTCCAGGAAGAGCGTGGGACTGACGGGGTAGGACAGAGCGCTGTAGCGGTTACAGGCGTCAATCATCACGTCGTCAAGGAACTCTGCAGCAGAGGGGGCAGAGCGTTACCACGGCGATCCTGCCTTTAAAGGCGTGAGCTCTTCAGAGAACAGTCTGTGAGAGACAGTGTCAATATTTCTCACTTTACTTCAATCAGAGCCCAGTGGGCACAGAAAGCTACACGCACACTAATAATTATACTTCAAACACTCCTTTATGAGCTCATAAAAAGTCCATAAATCATAAATAGACCTTTAACATAATTACAGAATGCGCAACTTATCATATTATAGTGTGGACGTGTTCTACTGTTGAAGACTGTGGAAGACCATTAAAGCAACTATTAGGTAAACAGCTTAAACAAGTACTTAAAATCTGTATTTAGGCTTGAAGCGATCAAGAACACATTTTAAAGGGTAAGTAACTACTGTGATTGTCAAATGTAAACAAAAAAATTTAATAATACTATCTACTGAGTTGGAGAGAGTAATGCTTTGCTGTTCTGACCACTGCTCCACACAGCTGCTCTGACCACTGCTCCACACTGCTGCTCTGACCACTTCTCCACACTGCTGCTCTGACCACTGCTCCACACTACTGCTCTGACCACTGCTCCACACAGCTGCTCTGACCACTGCTCCACCCTGCTGCTCTGACCGCTGCTCCACCCTGCTGCTCTGACCGCTGCTCCACCCTGCTGCTCTGACCACTGCTCCACACTGCTGCTCTGACCACTGATCCACATTGCTGCTCTGACCACTGCTCCACACTGCTGCTCTGACCACTGCTCCACACAGCTGCTCTGACCGCTGCTCCACACTACTGCTCTGACCACTGCTCCACCCTGCTGCTCTGACCGCTGCTCCACCCAGCTGCTCTGACCGCTGCTCCACCCAGCCCCCCCTCACCTATGCGTGCGATGGGGATCCCGGCCTGCAGGATGTGGACGGTGCTGTCCACGGCCGCCTGCACGGAGGGGAAGGAGCAGACGGCCGACACCAGCGCCTCGGGCACCCCGTACAGCCTCAGCGTGGCTTTGGTCAGCACCCCCAGCGTGCCCTCCGACCCCACAAACAGGTTGGTCAGGTTGTATCCGGCCGCCGTCTTCCTGATGGGACGGAGTGTAGCACAGTGGGTAAGGAACTGGGCTTGTAACCGAAAGGTTGCAGGTTCGATTCCCGGGTAGGAATCGAATTTGAGCAAGGTACTTAACCGAAATTGCTTCAGTATATATCCAGCTGTATAAATGGATACAATGTAAAAATCCTATGTAAAAGTTGTGTAAGTCGCTCTGGATAAGAGCGTCTGCTAAATGCCTGTAATGTAATGTAATTATGGAGGGAGGAAGACCAGCACACCTCTAAGGAGTTTTAATGTACCATAGATATGCAGTCTCTAAAATACCATAGAAATCGTGGTAGAATGAGCAGAATAGTGAAGGTGTGTCTGTGTATAGGCTGTTAAAGAGGGAGGACCCCAGCTGTGCTGTGTGTGAGTGTAGTAGGGAGGAGATGTCTGTTACCTGGACCGCCGCCCCTTGCCCGCGGTGTGGATTATGGTGCCGTCGGCCAGCACCACCTCCAGGTTGAGCACGTTCTCGCGCATGGTGCCGTACCGCACGGCGTTGGTGCCCGACGCGCTGGTGGCAGCCATGCCGCACAGAGACGCGTCAGCGCCTGGGTCTGCCATCACAACACAACACTCAACACAAAACAGTTACCCAACACAACACTCAACACAAAACAGTTACCCAACACAACACAATTACCCAGCTCAACGCAACACTCAATACAAAACACAATTACCCAACACAACACTCAATACAAAACAGTTATCCAACACAACACAATTACCCAGCTCAACACAACTCTCAATACAAAACACAATTACCCAACACAACACTCAACACAAAACAGTTACCCAACACAACACAATTACCCAGCTCAACACAACACTCAATACAAAACACAATTACCCAACACAACACTCAACACAAAACAGTTACCCAACACAACACAATTACCCAGCTCAACACAACTCTCAATACAAAACAGTTACCCAACACAACACATTTACACAACTCAGCACAAAACACAATTCCCCAATGCAACACTCAATACAAAACACAATTACCCAACACAAAACTCAACACAAAACAGTTACCCAACACAACACAATTACCCAGCTCAACGCAACACTCAACACAAAACAGTTACCCAACACAACACAATTACCCAGCTCAACGCAACACTCAACACAAAACAGTTACCCAACACAACACAATTACCCAGCTCAACGCAACACTCAATACAAAACAGTTACCCAACACAACACAATTACCCAGCTCAACGCAACACTCAATACAAAACAGTTACCCAACACAACACAATTACCCAGCTCACCGCAACACTCAATACAAAACACAGTTACCCAACACAACACTCAATACAAAACAGTTACCCAACACAACGCATTTACACAAAAACACAAAACACAATTACCCAACACAAAACTCAACACAAAACACAATTACACAACTGAGCACTCAACACAAAACACAATTACCCAACACAACAGTCAGAACAATTACCCAACACAACACTTGACACAAAACACATTTACCCAAAACAACACTCAACATAAGATAGAATTAAAAAACACAGTGCTCAATATAGTTGCACAAGACAGTTACACAACACAACTCCTGAACACATTACAATACAGAATTGCAACACAAAACCGCTCTCAGCACAACTTAGCACTCAAGACAACTATGGAGTTACATAACCTTTAATACTAAGAGTGAAATAACGCTCAACACCCACCAGATGTGCACACCACAGAGACCTGTATAGAACACAGTACTACCAACACTGTAACAGTGTTTGATGGGTCTAAGACTTCATTCAAAAAAGCATTGGATTTTTTTCCCATTTCTTTCAGTTCTGAAGTCAACACTTTTTGTAACTACAACACCACCTTCCTCTTTTTCCTGCCAAGATGATGTTCTTCAGGGATACTTCTGAGGCAACACAATGTTCTAATTTCACACTAGATCCTATGTCTCCCTGTCATGAATCCAAAGATTACGATTTTGATTATTTCGTCTGCATGTAAGGAGTCTGCCTCGTTCTAGCATCACGTGGATGGTGTTGAACCGTGTAGAATTATTGCTGTCTGTGATACTGTTGAATTCAGCTGAGTGCAGTGCGGCAGTGTAGCATAATGGGTAAGGAGCTAGTCTTGTAAGCTACAGGTCACAGGTTCGATTCCCAGGTAGGACACTGCCGTTATACCCAAGGTACTTAACCTGCATAGCTTCAGTATATATACAGTACTACTGTATAAAAGGATGCGAAGCAAATGCTATGCAAGAAGTTACGTAAGTCGCTCTGGATAAGATGCCAGTAATGTAATGTAATTCATGTTCTTAAAAGCCATTAGTGGAGGACACTGAAGAGAAATCCTTCCTTTGATCAGACAGGCTGGATCCTCCGCCTTCGAGAGCAGGAGTCGAAATGAAGGGTGGGGGCAGATCGTTTCTCCTGGTGCGTATTTTGCATCCTGTATTGTCTGAATCCCGCACGAAAGCAGTGAGTCAGATTTTGACGCCTCAGGTGACGAAGCGCTCCATCTGTTTGTCTCTTCCGCATGACTCATTAGAAGATTCACTCGAACAGTCGGACTTTTTTTTTTTTTTTAACCAAATCAAAATAAGAAACTGTGCGGCTATGGGGACACAGTTGTGTCACCCGGTCCCGCACAACAGGACCAGTGCAGCTGAAAGTTTGACACTCCTCTTGCCTGAAGCCACACCTCTTGTCTGAGGCCACGCCTCCCACCAGAGGCCCAGCGACCAGTTATCCAAATCACAGGCTGCAGTGCTACAGAGTCAGCGCCAATCGGAGGACAGGCGTTTTGCTCACTGGCGACAGCAGGTGACCTATGGGAGCCCGGTGCCTCACTGTGAGGAGCTAACGCCGTGCTAACGCTCAGAACGCTGGCTAATATAAGAGGTCAGCAGTGTCATATGGCGGTCAGAGAACTGGACTTGTAACCCATAGGCTGCAAGTGTGATTCCAAGCTCTGTGTCTGAATATCCAAATTGTACAGTAAGTTTGTAAAATAGCGAAGGTACAAAATGATTAACAGCCAAAATGTAAATAATTGTCTTATTTAAAGCGGAAACACCATAATACATTTTACATTTGTTAGATGTACAGCCTGCTACCCGATGCTCAGCGTATTATTACCGTTATTTATACAGTAAAGTTCTGGCAACCCAGTTGCCAGTATCTTACCAGAAAATTAACCTTTTTTTTTTTTTTTACAGTGTACCCTTAAGGAAGGTAAACCCGCACTGCTTCAGTAAATATCCAGCTGTATAAACGGACACTAAAAAGTAAGTAGCTCCGGAGAAGAGTGTCCGCTAAATGGCTGTAATGGACCGTTCCCACAGGCTGTGGTTCAAAGCGGTCAGCCTTTTGTCAGAGGCGGAGAGGTAGTTGTTCAGGGGGGCGTGTCCAACTGTTGTGACAAAAAACAACAGTGCTGGAGAGAACTGAAGCCCACGTGGCTGAGTGCTGTCACAGGGAGCCAACACTGAAAGAAATCCAACAGCCAAGAGGTGACAGTGCGAATGAGCGAGGCTTGCGGTTTGTTTCAGAAGCGGCCATGTTCACCCAGGGGGATTTGGGGACGAAGCCAGCAGGAAATGGATTGACAGATCGCCCAGTGATTGGTTCTGAAGCAGAGAGAATATTGCTCTCCCGCGTTAAACCGCTAGTTAGCTCAGGCACCAGTGGGAGTCTGATTAATTAATTTTAATAGAAAGCTGCAGAGGATTTTTAAAAAGTGTCCATAAATATTTGTCCTTACTTGATGGTTGGATCTGATGATGGACAGCTTAAAGTTTCTCGGGCTCAGTCTACAGGGGAGTTTTAGTTTTCTGCTAAAGCTCTCTCAAAGATGAGGGGCCAAACAGAAGGGAAATTAGCCTGTGTTTTTTCTTATTTTATTGAATTGATTTTCATCGTTTGTGGCGTAAGAGTGCAGTTTGGTTTTCAAATGTGTGGCATACGACTGTACCAGTTTCCTCTCTCCGCGAACTGATCGGTGTTCATGGGTGATGATGTCACATGGTTAGAAGCACAAATGAAAACTGCACACGTGGTTTTTGGCCCGAGACCAGGATCCTTGCTGAAGAGAGACCGGACCCAGCGGTCAGGTGACCTGGCACTCACCCACGGGGAACCACAGGCCCGTGTCACGCAGGTAGGCGTTGAGGGCCTTACGGGTCACGCCCGGCTCCACCGTCACGTCAAAGTCCTCCTGGTGGAGGTCCAGGACGCTGTCCATCTTCCTCAGGCTGAAACACACCCCACCCTGACGCGTGCACGCAAACACACACGCGCGCACAAACATGCGTGCACCCGCACGTGCTGTTAGATTACCCACTCGAGTCTCAAACACTCCAGCACATCGACCACATCTGCTGCCCAGATAGTTTTGGTCAACTTATTATAAGGACAATGCAGGTTATACGCTTAGGCGACAGTGTATCGTCACTGATCAGCACAGTAATCAATTACAGAATAGTAGCCAGGAGTGAGTTATAAAATAACTATTCCAAACAAGGAGACTTGATTAACAATACAGTACAATTTCTTGGCTAGGCCAGACACTGGTCAAGTCACATTATTGTGAATATACACTTCTGTTTCCTGCCTCAGAAAACAATGTATGATAAAGGTATTTAAACACATTCAGTCCTGAGAAAAGGGTTCAGTTTAACTCTGCTGAATCCAGAATACGTTTCATGTATTTCTGACAACTGCCGTTCCTGTAAATAAGCATCATTTTTCATCAAGTTCGAGAGACCTTCCTTTTTTCTTCTTACGATGCCCAATCAGACACAGGTGCGCACATGCACATACACATACACAAGCAAGCACACATACACAAATGGGCACACGCAAACATGGATGCACACACACACAAGCAAGAACACATAAACATACAGACACATGCAAACATGTATGCACACACACTCACGCAAGCACACATACACACACAGACACATAAAAACATGTATGCACACACACATGCAAGCACACATACACACAGGCAGACACACAAAAAAAACCCATCCTTGATTTTGGGGAGTTGTCTTAGCTGCACTGCACAGCCTGAGAATGACAGTGTCCCTTGTAGCTCCCCCAATATAGCAAAAACAACTAAAGTACCACTAGATGGCAGGTACACTAAAAAGAGACATCTTCTCCCTGAACAGTATTGCACAGAAACTGAAATTCATAGACAGCATTCTGTTCTCCCTCTCTCTCTGGTATGCGTCTCAGCACAGACAGAAAGACCAGAGACAGACAGACGAGTGTCCTCCATCGCTCTCTCACCTTCGTGGCGCCCACACCCCCCTCAAGGCCCGTGCCAGTGCCAAAGGGGATGATGGGAAGGCGGTGGTGGTGGCAGATCTTGGCGAGGGCGCTGACCTCCTCGACGCTGCGCGGCCACACCACCACGTCTGGCGGCTGGCAGCTGCCCGCGCCCACCGTACCCGTTACCACGCCAACCGTGACCCCCCAGGCGCAAACCATCAACGAGAACAATCACCAAAACAAGAAGGGCCATCGGTTAGAGCCCCACACTAACAGTGCTCACCAAACTGCCATAGCGCTCACTAAACCCTTGTGTTATATTTACTCATTAGCACCTGTGAAACGGTTAGCCTGGGACTAACAGGTTTTAAAGCAATACAGAAATAAAAAGTACTGAAAATACACTATATATATTATCTTTATGTCAATTCCAAACAATATATATGGGCAATGGTTGCTGTTTACCTGTTCTAGATCACATTTAACATTTAAATCTACTGTATTAAATACAGGTTAAATAAAATGTTGATGTATTCATTACCTGAAGGCACACCACACTCCTGAAGCGATATTAACACTGCATAATCTAAAACTATGACCCACACCAGCATAAAAACATAAGAACACCAGATATCTGGTGTATAAGAGGAGGGGTTGAGGGACAGGTGACCTCACCTGTGCACAGACTCGTCTTTCCCGTGCTGCTCCCTGACCGCGGCACCCAACGAAACGCCATCGTCTCCCACCACCGCACGGAAGGCCGACACCACCCGCTCAAGAGAGCCCTGCAGGACGAACGCAGGATTGCATGTAAATTATTCTCTGGGCTTGGACCACTGATGGGCACTCTCTCTCTCTACGACTGGTAGCCCAGAACTGGAAATGGAATAGAATTGAATTTATTTAATTGTCCACCGCTGTAGGAATTTAGCTTTAGCTTATCTTCGTACATTACATGGCAAAGGTAAGTAGGCCTGCTAATAAGCGTTCTGCACACCAGCAACATTCACATAGTAAAAACAATGCACCAGTTTACCGTGCAGTGAATGGTGAACCTGGCAACCTGCCCCTTGACTAAATACAAAAGTGCACAATCAAAACAGATACTGTATCTCTAACATTAAAATAAGGTTCGGTGAGTCTCATTTGTAAACTGGTGAGCGCGAGTAATAGGCAGCCTGCGATTTGTCACAGCACGCATTGTCCGCAGCGAAATTAAAAATTAGTCTTAACCAGAGACTGTAAAAAATAGGTCCTAACACAGCCACCGTTTCATAGCTCTTATGAAATGCTCAAGGGAAAGAACGCACGCAGCAGTCGGAAACCCGCTTGTCACCGGACTCACTATTACAGAAAATAGCACACGGTGGATTAATGAAACGACAATAGTCTTACTTATTCTGGAGTAGACTGTTTTTAGCCCTGCATGTCAATGCTGTGCACAGACACGCAGGAAAAGAAATGACATTGAACGAAACCAAGGATGTTCTCTCACGCGTACTCTTTCCGCGTAGCTTCTCTTGTCAATACTGCTCTGGAGGGCAGCCACGGTACGGGGCAGGGTACACAAACACCGCATATGCCGGAGCAAAGCGAGGGCCATTTTTTCGCTGCTTTCCCCGCCACCAAGCAGTCCAGGAAAGTTTTGGCATGGAACTGGGGTTTGGCTAAATTGTGTTCAGAGTTCAAATGAGCTTCCGGGGTGAGCTTGAACGACGCTTTCCCGGTGTAAGAGGTAAATCATAGTCGCGTCAGAATTATGATTTATATTTATTTTTCATAACCAGAGCCAGTTTTGTTCAACAAAATGTAAATCTCATCGTCATATCGGACAGGGTAAATCTGTTCGACACCATATGGCACGCCGCCAACGCCGCAGGCTACCGTAAATTATGTAATACTGGCGTATTAGAGGAATTTGGAATGGGAAAGAACTGGGTGTCTTAATTTTATGAAAGCATAGACTATATAGTGTACTGTATGTTATGTCCATGTATGATGAATTCAAACCTGGACATTATTTCTAAGAGAAGCTCTTTGTTACGCAGATGTATACATTTTCATATCGCTTATCTTAACCCATTTTCATTGTTTTGAATGCGAGAGTGTGTTCCTCTTGTAGATATGGTGCATTTGGCAACATTGTGGAACATGTAGGCTAAACATGAACAAGCGTCCAAGCGCCCGGTTCTACGGAGGAGGCTTTCTACCACATCTGTAATTTTTTTTGTCTTGTTTTAGTTTATGATACCCATAACCTTATCAATAAGTTTGATAAGAATACTAACTACTTGTTATCAATAACTTTGAGTGAATTTTCAACTAGCGCCCCAATTATTGGTTGATTATGAATTTGCTTCTCTGTGGTCTTATTCGGCAAACTGTAACCTTACAGTAATGGCATTGTATCTTAGAAGTGTGAATGTCTGCAGATATTAAAATAATAAATGGTTCGGGAACTAAATTTCCTGGGCGAGCTGTTGCTGAATCAGGAATATTTTCTGAAAGTATTTTGTAATTTATAAGATATTAAATTCTGAGATGAAGGAAATAATCATTTCCAAGCATTAATTAGAAAATAACTTCCTTCAAAAGCAGAATATTGCAGTCAACAGGTGATTATCTGTAATGTACACTAGGGGGCGGGTTTACGCCATGGAAGCTTTGTGCCGCCTCGGTCATGTTTTGCAATGTGTTGGAGTTCAGCAGAGAAAATGAATTCCAGAGTTGTTTTTTTGTAAACAGGATTGACCAGATTGCAGAAACCGCACTGATCCGGGACCACAGAGGAGTCAGCAGGTTCAGTTCTCCTCGAAATGAACGAATTGCTCTGCTCTTATCGAGACGGCATCTGGGATGAACTCCTGATCCACAATCACTGATTACTGATCAGTTGACCTACCTCTGGCCCTTATCCGAACTTGTCGACTTTATTTCCCGAAAACAGATATTATCTGGAGTTAATGTGCTGGAACATTACCAATTTGTATAGCAGCAGCTCACTTTGGCCGTCAGACAAACTGAAGGAAGTTACCGTTGCAATCATAAGATAAGAAAGCACCTTCTTTAGTTTTTATACCCCCCATGTTAGAGGCCATCAACAGAAGCTTTTAAAACAGCTTTAAGCACATTTCTAATAAAATTGCTTTTAAATATGTCATTCTAATCTGTTATGTTATTTTATTGTTATGTTAATTCAGTTAATTTTGAAGGCATTCTCATAGTTTGTTAGTTTGTTTTCAAAATGTATACCCATTTAATATTTAATGATAATATTCCAAATGCCTTTCAACTGAATTCATTTCTAGAGTACTTTTGGCTGTAACTGTGCATATGGAAAATAAATAAAAATGATTACTGTTATGATTATGATGATGATGATGATAATAATAATAATAATCATCATCATCATCATCATCATTATTATTATTATTGTATTAGTAGTAGTAATAGTAGTAGCAATAGTAATAGTAGTAGTAGCAGTAGTAGTAGTCATAGTAGAACTGCTAGTAGTAATATCACATTAATTTACATCCCGTGCCTCTGACCCATCTCATACATCCATCCAGTCTTACATGTGCTGACCTGGTGCTGACCATATGCCCAACATGCTTATCAGAGATTAAATGTTCCCAAACCACAGAGCGTGGCATTGCCTGCTACCTACTGTATCTCTCAGTTATGTAATGATGAACTGCTGCTGTCGTGTGAATGTTCTCGGTTCAGATGTAGGCAGTTTGTCAGGCATGACACAGTAATCCAGGTGCGGTGAGCAAGGAAAACCACAATCCTGAAGGTGTGTGTGGTGCCCAATGCCCTCCCTCCCTCCCTCCCTCCCTCCCTCACGGCCACACCCCTTTCTCAGGCGAAGAAAGCGAGCCGATTGGCTGAAACTGGTTCACTCCCCTGTGATTTACAGTAGGTATTGGAATGACAGCTGGTGTCTGACTGATGTGTGGAGTCCATGACCTCACAGATGAAGTAGTGGTATGGGACACGACTGAACTTGTCCTCTGCCCTAACCCTAACCCTCAACGTGTTACCTGTTCAGGTGGCCGACTCAGGGCCGGTGTCTATGCGGGGTGGGCTGATGTGGTGGAGGGTGGAGTCTCGTACCTGGGGAGATCTGAGTGCCGCTAATCTAGACCGTGTGACACGTTGCGGGACACGCCCGAAATGCCATCCCAGCCACCCCGCGGCGTTGAGCTCCCTGGCCTCTCACCCTGTTTCCTCATTCCCATGATTCCCTGCTGCCGTTCCCTGTAGGGGACGTTCTGTGCCTTCGTCGTCCTGGGTTGGATGCATCTGTCACACGCGTGTGCATCCGGAGGGATGCGTGTGCACAATGTGCTCCACAGACGTGTGCGTCCAAGTCCGTGTATGTTTGAGTGTGTGTGTGTGCGCATTTACCTGTGTGCTTGTGCTCAGTGTATGTTTGAATGCCTATGTACATATTTGTGTGTCTGTGCATTCCTGAGTGTGTACGTGTGTCTCTGCCTGTGTGTGTATGTTTGTGCATTTGGATGTATGTGCGCACTTGCGTGTGCACATGTGTGTATGCGTGTGTCTGCAAATGTGTTTGTGCAGCCTCAGGAAAATGGTTGATTGTTGTTTATTAAATATGTCAAAACATCCGTGTTGTTTTACTACTTATGCTCTGTTATTTTGTAATTATGTGGTTGTACAACAGGGAACACAGAGATCAGAAGGCATCCATAACGCTTTACACAAATATGCGAGGAATGTTTCACTTCATTTCTTCCCTTCCACCCACCTAATTATAGATGGGCCTACTGCCCACAGTTGCATAATAGAAACATACTCTGTGTGTGAAACATACATTTTCATACGAAGCCCTGCCTCTCGCACTTTAAGACACAGCCCGCAGCGGCAGGACGAGATGCTGAGCATTGACGTCAGCGCAAGGGCAGCGCTCGAGACGATTTGAGACGGAGTGAATGCGCGAGCACTGCAGACACGCACATACGCAGGAACGGCGGTCCGGAGCATCCCTCTCTCCTAATCGACAAATCCGGACAAAATCGCCGCTCGACAAAGCGCTTAACTCAACAAAAGTGAACGACGGGGACAGAAAAAGAAAACAGAAAATAGTTTCTGCCCAAAGCGAAGTGTCAAAATAAGAAGGCACAGAAGCAGACAGTGCACGCGTTGTATTTGTTTTCCGAGTGAGGGCGCAGAATACACGCACCACGCGCCGTTTTCTGGTAAGTTGTTAAATATATATATTTATCACTGAATGTTTTTTATCTCCTGAATGTCGATGATTCTGTTTTATACGTATTTGTGTCGGTCTAATTTGTATAATGTTTAGCCAATGTCTTCGCGTGCAGTGGGAGACTCGCAAGCCGCCTGTTCTTTCGCTTATGTCACTGAATGCGTGCAGGGGGACTGCAGTCGCGCAGTCGAAGTTTGTCAATGCGAAACTATTCACGGTAAAGCTGTCTGTCTCCAGGACCAAGATGTGCACTTTCCTCTCGCGTGGCGGGGCTAATTCGTATTCGGGGCTTCAATAATTTTGGAAAGGTTTTCCATTTGTCGCAGCTTAATCCGTGTCTGGCATATCTTATTCTATTGGTGCGAGTTGCGCTTGAACAGTTTTAATTGACGATCCATATTCCCTGTCGAAAGATGCCGTGAAATCTGGAGGTGATTAGGAGAATGAATATCATGGCGCGTACCGTTAATGGTTATTGACAATGCCGATGATGATTATAGCTCTCCTCGGCTGTGCGTTGGTTCCCGTGGTGATCTGTCAATGTGTGATGAGCTGAGTTCACTCACTGCCGGGAAGCATCACCGCGAACCCTCACTTCCTGGCTCTGTAGTGCTGTGGAGAGAGAGAGGGGCTATCTCACTGTGAGTCACCAGGGGTCCTCTACCAAAAGATCATCAGGATCACCCTGCATCGATGCAGAGAGAGGGAGGGAGAGAGAGAGAGAGACCACAGTGCACTGGCATGGGCGGGGGGGTGGGGGGTGGCATTTTTAGATATATGTATACAGTAAAGTGGTCAGTGCTACTTCAACTCTAACAGATACCATTTAGTCCCAACTAGGATCTGTTAGAGTTGAATTAGCACTGTTGGTCTTAAATTAACACTGGACATTTTCCTGTGCACAGACTTTAAGGGGTTTTGCTGTGTCAATAAAATGTTGATGTTGTTACAGTGCAATTTGTAGCTTTATGGAAAGAGGCAGACTGTGGGGAAGTTGAGGGGTTGCAGTACCACGTCACGTGACCAGCATTGTACAGAAATACCCCCAGTTCCTTCTATGAAGCAAAGCTGCAGTTTATGAAACCCTGCACATTTGTGAAGAACTACATATCCCAGCATTCCACAGTGGCGGAATCTCACCCTGATGTCTCATGACCTCCAGGGCAGAACAGAGTGTTTCTTAGACCAAGTTTCCACACACAGGCTGAGTCACGTGGAGAACTGTAGGGCAGAGGCAGTAGAGCAGCTCACACAGGACTGACTGCTCTGAGAACTCGACTACTGTTGTCTTTATGCATCCAAGAAAACGTGGATATGGGCGTGTGTGTGTGTGTGTGTGTGTGTGTATGAGAGAGAGAGAGAGAGGGAGAAGGAGAGACAGTGGAACTTTTGACTCTGACTTTTTGAGAGACATTTGATTCCCCTTTAGTTTAAAGCTTAAAGGAGACAGTTTATTACTCAACATGTCACAAATAATCTCAAAGCACATAAACCCATAGAGGCGCAACAAAAATCACACATAAAAAAAAAAAAAACAGCCCTCCCCAAAAAAATTATATTGAGGGAGAGAGAGAGTGTGTGAGAGAGAGTGTGTGTGTGTGTGTGTGTGTGTGTGTGTGAAAGAATGTATGCATGTATGTGTGAGAGGGAGATGTGTGTGCGTTTGTGTGTGAGAGAGATTTGTGTGTGTGTGTGTGTGTGTGTGAGAGGGAGAGAGAGAGATAAACTCGCAGCTGTGTGTGATGTAAAGTTTCTCCTGTGTGTGTGTGTGTGTGTGTGTGTGTACGAGAGAGAGAGAGAGATAAACTCGCAGCTGTGTGTGATGTAAAGTTTCTCCTGTGTGTGTGTGTATGAGAGAGAGAGAGAGATAAACTCGCAGCTGTGTGTGATGTAAAGTTTCTCCTGTGTGTGTGTGTGTATGAGAGAGAGAGAGAGATAAACTCGCAGCTGTGTGTGATGTAAAGTTTCTCCTGTGTGTGTGTGTGTGAGAGAGAGAGAGAGAGATAAACTCGCAGCTGTGTGTGATGTAAAGTTTCTCCTGTGTGTGTGTGTGTGTGTGTATGAGAGAGAGAGAGAGA